>NC_048227.1:57981573-58123135 GCF_002007445.2 Ailuropoda melanoleuca
CCCCCTTCCTGTGTTCCCTCTCTCGCTGGTTGTCTCTCTCTCTGTCAAATAAATAAAATTTTTAAAAATAAATAAATAAATAAAAATAAAAATAAATAAAAAAATCTTAATTGTTCAGTTCTTATTAATAGCCATATATTAATTTTATTATCTCTTGATAGTTTCAAAATATGTTTTGTTATTTATTGCTTGTTATTCATTTAATTTGTTGGGATATTTGTTGCTAAAGAAATAAACAAGATGCTATAGAAATAGTATGTCTTTTTTAATATCAAATTTTAAGTATTGTTTGTAAGTAAGTCACATTTACTGTGTACATGACAACAGAAGCAGAAGGAAGAAAATGTTACAAATAAGGTAAAGTGTATGAATGTTCATGTCTCGGCAAGTGCATGTTCTCCAGTTCACCTATGGCAATGTTTGAGCAATTACTATTATCATCCTTCTACTATGCTTCTTGGAGACCTGGGCAATGTCAAATTGTTTGCTTTGTTTCTTTTGTAACGTATTTTATTTTTCTTCCAATTTTAATTCAGTTCAACTGTTCCATTCAAGTAAAGTCATTTTATCTCTCCTGTTCTGATTGATATTTTAATGATCCAGTTTTTACCAGCTGTGTCCACCCCAGCATTTTTATGAAGAATGGAGAGCTATGCTTTCTGTATTTGAATAATGAAACTATGGAGAGGGTCATTTTTACCCCCAAAATTAGAGAAAGAAATTACCCATGAAAAGAGACTATTCTGCTGCTCTGAGTACCATGGGGGAGATAGTTGCCTATCCATTCCCTTTAATTAGTCTCAACATTTTAAAGACGGTGACAGCTATTTAAACTATTGCCTAAGGGGTACCTGGCTGGCTCAGTTGGTAGAGCATACAACTCTCAATCTTAGGGTTGTGAATTCGAGCCCCATGTTGGGTATAGAAATTACTAAAAAAAAAAAAAAAAAGATTATGTGATGATAAAATAGTTTAAAAAATAATTACTTGACTTTATAGTAAAGAAATATATATGCATATTTGATATTTGATAACTACTGGCTGATGTGATAGAGGCAATAATGTCCCTGTGGGACTAACCAGTAGGCTCCAATCAAGACAGTCTATCTCTTGGATCACTTCTGTTTTCAAGAATCAGAAACCAATTCAAGTTAACTTAAGCAAAAAGTGGAAAATATAAGAATGAAACCAAGGCCATGTCTCAGGGTGGGACTGTAATTACGCATGAGACACTTTCTTTGTTCCGCTCTATGTATCTCTTTAACTACCTAGTCTTCATGTTAGAAAATATGGCTGCACAAACCATTTTATATCTCCTGAATTAAAGATTTTAACTTAAACACAGACCAGATCTCTTACTCCCAATTCCACATTTTTCAAGTCTGAGTCTCTGCCCAGCCGAAACTGTATTTAATATGAAATTTAGGGGACATAATTTATTACCATGGCTGCTTGGAGGCTATCCTATGACCATGTAGATAAGGGGAAAAGGGAGAAGTTTGCAGAGAGGGGAGGCTGGATGCCAAACTTAATAGGTGTCCATTATAAGACCCTTCACTTCCCTCCTAATGGAAAGTTGATATTAAACAGTAGCTTACTGGCGGGGCACCTGGGTGGCTCAGTTGGTTAAGCGTCTGCCTTCAGCTCAGGTCATGATCCCGGGGTACTGGGATTGAGCCCCATATCAGGCTCCCTGCTGAGCAGGGGAGCCTGCTCCTCTCTCTCCCTCTACTGTTCCCCTTGCTTGTGCTCTTTCAAATAAATAAAATCTTAAAAACAAAACAAAACAAAACAAAACAGAAAACAGTAGCTTACTGGAGTCCATGCTGGGGAAAAGGAAGTGGATGGTGTTAAAGGTAGATTGGGTAAAAGGAGAAATTTTGAGGCAACTGGGTTTTTAGTGACTCCCTTCAATTCATACCTAAGTATGGTTTCTTAAAATACAGCTCATTATTTGGGCCATTCTCCCACAAAGAGATTTAATTGACTGTGGCAAATTTATTACTAGATTTTGAGCCATCTTCAAATTTAAATATATGTTAAGTATCCAGATCAGCTTTGCAGAGATTCAGTTATCACAGTGCCTGAAAGACCAGAATGGACAAATAGTCAGTCACTCAGTGTTTCCATCTTATAAACCAGTGGGTTCCAGCCTGAGATCCCTAGACATCTAAGAGTACATAAGGAAAGAATTAAAGATCCATAAGCTATTTCCAATATTTCATAAAGTCTAAAAGAAATCATAAACTTACCTGACACATCAAAAACTTGACACCTAACAAATTTTTCTGTTTTAGAATGTAATTATATCAAGGCAGGCAGTAAACCTATTATTCCGTGCTAATCTTGAGCTCTGGATGGATACGTGCGCACGCACACACACACACACGGTGGTTCATTAAATAGATTCTGGGTAAATGACTTACATCCTGGGAGAAATGGGACTTTAATAAATGTATACGTGGCCACTATTACTCTGTTTATATTCTAAAGACTGTAGAAAGAGAAACAAAATTCAAGATCACCAAAGTAAACTTTCCTAGAAATCTATAAACATGAGATAACTAGGCATCTCTAAAATAATAAGGTCTAAAGTAATGACCTCTGGAAAATCCTGCTTTCCTCTTAAAATACATTCAAAATATCATCCAGCCCATTATTAGAACATGTATTGATTAGGATAATATAATGCCTTAATGACAGAAATCTGTGGGTGATAAGTTGTTTCCAGAAATGTTCCACCTTTAAAGCATGAATTTTGGATCCTATGAATGTCAAGACCTTGGATGTTTAGGATTTTCTGCCAGTCCTCACCCCTGTAATGCTCACAAATACTTGGTTATTTCTCTGCTTCATTCCATGATTAGGCCCTCTGGACCCAGATGGAAAGAACAAGATGGATAGGAAAGGCTTCTAAGATACTTATTCTCTACTTGTAGTCCAAATAGTTAGAAATCTTTCATGTCCTAAGCAGTTGTACACATAATTGCCTGAAATCCACTTTGCAGCAAAACCTCTCATCTTCCTATAGCCAAGATATGTCAGTAGGTCATTTTGAGCAGCCTGAACACTTTTCTCACCTCACCAAGGCTCAAACCTCTGCACTAAGTTGCTATTCCATTCTGCCTTTCAGAAAAATATTTACAGTAGACCCTTAAACATTTCTGGTCTAAACTGTACAGGTCCAATTATACACAGATTTTTTCAATAAATACAATACTGTAAATGTATTTCCTCCTATGATAATCTTAATAACATTTTCTTTTTCTCTTTATTGTTATAATACAGTATATAATACACATAACATACAAAAAATATTTTAATCAACTGTTTATGTTATTGGTAAGGCTTCCAGTCAACAGTAGGCTATTAGTAAAGTTCTGGGGGAGTCAAAAGTCATACACAGATTTTCCACTGTGCAAGTGTCGGCCCTTGTTGTGTATAACCCCCACGTTGTTCGAGGGTCAACTGTAATCCTGGTTCAAATAAGAAAGCCCATAATTGCAATTTCGTCTTTAAATGTACCCTCTAGAGACAAGCCATAAGAGACTCTTTTTTTTTTTTTAAAGATTTTATTTATTTATTCGACAGAGATAGAGACAACCAGGGAGAGAGGGAACACAAGCAGGGGGAGTGGGAGAGGAAGAAGCAGGCTCATAGCGGAAGAGCCTGATGTGGGGCTCGATTCCATAATGCCGGGATCACGCCCTGAGCCGAAGGCAGACGCTCAACCGCTGTGCCACCCAGGCGCCCCAGAGACTCTTAATCATAGGAAACAAACTGAGGGTTGCTGGAGGGGAGGGAGGTGGGAATGGGGTAACTAGGTGATGGACATTAAGGAGGCACAGGATGTAATGAGCACTGGGTGTTACTTAAGACTGAGGAATCACTGAATTCTGCCTCTGAAACTAACAATACATTAGTTAATTGTATTTAAATTTGAAAAAAAAATAAATGCACCCTCTACTTCAGTCTTGGAAATGATATATCTAAGTTTGGGGGGAAAAAAGTGAAAGATGAGAACCAATAATGAAGACACAAATTCTAATAGGAAGTATTAGTTTTTTAAAGCATTGTTTTAAATATAAAGCTACACAGAAACAGACCCATAAATACAGAAAACAAACTGATGATTGCGGGGCAAATAGGTAAAGGGGAGTGGGAGATACAGGCTTCCAGTTATGGAATGAATAAGTCACAGGATTAAAAGGTACAGCACAGGGAATATAGTCAATGATATTGTAATAGCATTTTATGGTGACAGATGGTAGCTACACTTGTGGTGAGCATAGCATAAGGTATAGACTTATTGAATCATGATGTACATCTGAAACTAATGTAATGTATATCAACTATATTTCTATAATAAATTATAAAGCTACATATTCAAAATTGATTCATATTTTGTGATGGACTAATCATTTCTCAAGTGTGCTTCTTTGTAAGGCTATGAAAAGGGAAAAGTAGGTTGGACAAGTATTAATGACTAAGGTTTTCTCACCCTTAAATACTTGGACAGGATGTTCTTTGTAAAGCAAATGTAGTGAAAATTCCCCTTTTCTTCCTTGAAGCTTCTGTGAGTCTTTTTTCTTTAGATAAAATGAGCTTTTTTTGAACACATGACAAGAAGGAGTTCAATGTAACAAGTAATCATGTTATTTTTTTTTCAAAGAGTTTATTTTTTTATCAGAGAGAGAGAGAGAGAGAGAACTAGCACAAGCAGGGGGAGCGGCAGGCAGAGGGAGAAGCAGGCTCCCTACTGAGCAAGGAACCTGATGCGGGGCTCCATCCCAGGACCCTGGGATCATGAACCTGAACTGAAAGCAGACACTTAACCAACTGAGCCACCCAGGCATCCCAGCAATCATGTTATTTTAAAGAGCTCCAGTCCTAGGTTTTTCTCATAGTCTGGGATTGGGAATTTATTCTTTTTTTTTTAATAAAGAAAATATGGAAAAGCACATATGATAATGTACCAAATAAATACCCATGTTCCCACAACCCAGATTTTAACAGTTACTACCATTTTGTCATGTTTTTTTAGAAGTCATTTCTATAAAAGTATTTTTTAAACTCCCCTTCATTTTTCCTCTAATCCCATTTGCTCCTACTCTCTCCCCAATCCAGACTATGACCCTCATATTGTGTTTTATTAGTATCTATTGCTGCATAACAAATTACCCCAAAACTTAATGGTTTAAAACAACATTTATTTTCTTAACAGTTTCTGTGGATCAGGAATCTTGTGCTTTACATGGACCCTCTGGCTCAGGATCTCTCACAAGTTTGCAATCAAGTTGTTACCCTGGGCTGCAGGTTTAACTGGGGCAGAATCCACTTCAAAATTCACTCAGTGGTTGTGGGCAGGATTCAGCTCCTTGGAGATTGTCAGACTGAGGGCTTTAGTTCCTTCCTGGCTCTTAGCTAAATGCTGCCCTCAGTTCCTTGGCACGTGGACTTTTCCATGGAGCAGCTCACAACATGCAACTGGTTTCATCAGAGCTAGAAGAGCCAGAGCCAACAAGAGAAAAGTCAGAGTTTTTTTATACCTAATCTTGAAAGTGACACCATAAATTCTATTCATTACAAGCAAGTCACTAAGCCCTGGTCAAACTCAAGGGGATGAGATTATACAAGGCCAGGATTCATTGGGGATCATCTTGTGGGTTGACTACCAATGTATGTGTCTTTCTGGCTAATTATTTTATACTTTTCTATGAATATCTATGAATGAACACTTTATAAACATAAAAATGTGCAATGTTTCATATGTTTTCAATTTATAAAAATGATTTCATAATGTGTATATAATTATGTGTCTTGCTTTTTTTCTCTCAATATTGTATTTTTGACATCAATTCATGTTGGTCTGTTTAGATTCTAGTTAGTTCCTTTTAACTACTATTCAGTACTCAATCTGTGGATTACCACGTTTTACCTAAAATTCTATTCATTCATTTTCCTGTTAATGGATGTTTGTTTCCTTTTTTGTTTGTTTTGGTGTTACTAATGAAGTGACAATGAGCAACTTTGCATACATCTCTTTGAGTACATATACAGGAGTTTCTATGAGCCTAGATGTTATTTAAATGTTATAACATACTTCCAAATTGTTTTCCTGAGATATTATACCTGTTTATACTTATGCCAATAGTTTAAGAGATTTACCTTTCCCCAATTTGAATGCCAACCCTTAATTGGTGATACATGATATCTCCTTGTTGTTTTACTTGTTTTTTTCCTAATTACCTGGAAGGTTGAGCATCTTTTCACACGTTGGTGAATCATTTGTATTTCCTAATCCCTTTGATTTCTGTTCACATACTGTAGCCATCTTTCTGTTGAGTTGTTTGTGCTTTTCATTACATCGATTATATGTTTTCATTACTTTGATTATATGTTTTTTGTCATACAAAAAAACTAACATAGTCAAATATCAGTTCTTTGCCTTAATGATTTGTACTTTTTGTGTCTAGTTTAAGAAATTTTAAGGGCGCCTGGGTGACTCAGTTGGTTAAGCATCCAACTCTTGATTTCGGTTCAGGTCATGATCTCAGGGTTATGAGATCAAGCCTGGGCTCCAGGCTCCAGGCCCTGGGCTCTGGGCTGAGCCTGGAGCTTGCTTAAGATTCTGTCTCTCCCTCTGCCCCTCCCCACTCTCCCTCTCTTTAAAAAAAAAAAAAAAAAAAAGATGCTTTCTGTGAGCCAAGATCCTAAAGATATTCCCTGTATTTCCTTCAAATGGCTTTAAAGTTTTGTTTTTTTACGGGGCTCCTGGGTGGCTCAATCAGTTAAATATCTGCTTTTGGCTCAGGTGATGGTCCTGCGATCCAGCCCTGCATTGGTCTTCCTCCTCAAGGGGAGTCTGCTTTTTCCTCTCCCTCTGCTGCTCCCCCTGCTTGTGCTCTCTCTCTGTGCCAAATAAATAAAATCTTTTTTAAAAAGTTTTATTTTTTTTTACACTTCAAGCTTTAATCTATCTGAAATTTGCTTTTGTGTTGTCTGTGAAGTTGAGATCTTAATTTTATTTTTCTATGCGGAAAGTGAATTGTTCCAACATTATTTATTGTTCATCCTTTTTATTCCTGATTTCAGTATCACTTCTATTATAGATCAAGATTTCCTAAATGCAGAAGTCTGTCTGTGGGCTTTCTATCCTCCTCAGCTGATCTCTTCAAACATTTCTGAACCAGTATTAAGCTATTTTAATTGCTAAAGCTTTATAATGACTTGATATTTTAAAAAGCAAGTCCTACCTCCTTGTTCATTTCTTTCAGAACTGTTTAGGATATTTTTAGATATTTACTCTTCCATTTGCATTGTAATCACTTTCTCAAATTGCATAAAAAATTCCACCTGGAATTATGGTACATTTATACATCAAATTGATATGTTTTGAAATCAAGTCTTCCCAAAGAAGAACAATGTACCTCTATTTTTTTTAAGTCCTTATGTCCTTTATAATATGTTACAGTTTTCTCCTTAAAGAATGTATATATCTTTTGTTAGATTTATTCCCAGGTACCTTATAGTATATTTACTATAGTGAATGGTCTCCTTTTTCAATTAGTTTTTTAATTGTTTACATAATGCTGATTTATCGAAATGCCATTAATTTTTGTGTTAGTATTATGTCAAGGGAAATTAAATGTCTTCACTAATTTTACAAGTTTGACTATAAATTACCTTAGATTTTCCATGTGGA
This sequence comes from Ailuropoda melanoleuca, assembly GCF_002007445.2. NCBI lineage: Eukaryota > Metazoa > Chordata > Mammalia > Carnivora > Ursidae > Ailuropoda > Ailuropoda melanoleuca. The sequence continues at coordinate 57,989,279 of NC_048227.1, forward strand.
TTATTATAGCATCTGCAAATAACACTTTTTATTTTTTCTTTTCCTGAGTGGACATTTATCCTTTGTTTTGACCACCCAGCATCTAAACTCCTTTCTATGTTTGAGGAATTTCCCACTTTGTGAGTCTGGTTGTAGGACAAAGACTGGTCCCTCTTTAGGAGCTTAAAATATTCCAAACTTCTTTCCCAGCCTTCCTTACAGCTGAGGAACAAGCAATTAATGATACTGTACTGGTGACAGCAGTGACAGTAAGAGCAGTGTTGGAGCAGAGCTGACATCAGTGTTAGCAGGGGTAGCAGTTGAAGTCAAGTTGCAAGAACAGAAGTGATAATGGTCTATCAATAATGTATAGGCCTCAGTGGTGGCAGCAAAGGACTCCTTTTCAGGCATTCCTACAGCATGTTATAGACACTTCTGGAAATTCAGTCTTAAGCCTGGTTTCTCAGCTATCCCAGTGATTCTGTGAGCTGTCAAATATTCTGGTAATAAACTCTTTCTTCTTAGTCAACCAGAGTCAGTATCTATTGCTCTTAACTAAGAATTCTAAGGGATATATTTTGGGTCTTTGAACTTTTATTCTATTTTTTTTTTAAATCTCAGTAAGTTGTCAAGGATCTCCAATACAGTGTTAAAAAGTAGGAGTAGGTGGGGCGCCTGGGTGGCACAGCGGTTAAGCGTCTGCCTTCGGCTCAGGGCGTGATCCCGGCGTTATGGGATCGAGCCCCACATCAGGCTCCTCCGCTATGAGCCTGCTTCTTCCTCTCCCACTCCCCCTGCTTGTGTTCCCTCTCTCGCTGGCTGTCTCTATCTCTGTTGAATAAATAAATAAATAATCTTTAAAAAAAAAAAAAAGAAAGTAGGAGTAGGGGGCACCTGGGTGGCTCAGTCAGTTGAGCGTCTGCCTTCAGCTCAGGTCATGATCCCAGGTCGAGCTACCTGTCGGTCCCCTGGTCAGTGGGGAGCCTGCTTCTCCCTCTCCCTCTGTCCCCCCAGCTCGTGCTCTCTCTCTCTCTCACTCTGTTTCAAATAAATAAAATCTTTAAAAAAAAAAAAAAGTAGGAATGGTAGTATTTAGTATGGCCTTGCTCCTAACTTTAAAAGGAGTGTTTCTGGGGCCTGGCTAGCTTAGTCCATAGAGCATGTAACTCTTGATCTGGGGGTCATGAGTCAGAGCCCCACATTGGGTATGGAGATACTTATTTAAAAAAAAAAAAAAAGAATGTTTCTGAAGTTTCACCGCTCAGCATGCTGTGTTTTTAGCAGATATCAAATAATCAGGTTAGGGAAATTCTCTTCATTAATATTTTGCTGAGAAGTTTTTTAAAATCTTGAATGGATCACATTTAGGTCTTTAATCCATTTTGAATTTATTTTTGTGTATGGTGTAAGAAAGTGGTCCAATTTCATTCTTTTGCATGTTGCTGTCCAGTTTTCCCAACACCATTTCTTAAAGAGACTCTTTTTCCCATTGGATATTCTTTCCTGTTTTGTCAAAGATTCATTGACCATATAATTGTGGGTTCATTTCTGGGTTTTCTATTCTGTTCCATTGCTCTGCTTGTCTGTATTTGTGCCAGTATCATACTGTTTTGATCACTGCAGCTTTGTAATATAACTTGAAGTCCAAAATTGTGATGCCTCCAGCTTTGCTTTGCTTTTCCAAGGTGCTCTGGCTATTCAGGATCTTTTGTGGTTCCATATAAATTTTAGGATTTTTGTTCTAGCTCTGTGAAAAAATGCTATTGATATTTTGATAGGGATTGCTTTAAATTTGTAGATTTCTTTGGGTAGTATGGACATTTTAACAATATTTATTCTTCCAATCCATGAGCATGGAATGTCTTTGCATTTATTTGTGTCTTCTTCAATTTTTTTCATCAGTGTTTTATAGTTTTCAGAGTATAGGTCTTTCACCTCTTTGGTTAGGTTTATTCCTAGGTATCTTACTGTTTTTGGTGCAGTTGTAAATGGGATTGATTCCTTGATTTCTCTTTCTGGTGCTTCATTATTGGTATATATAAATGCAACAGATTTCTGTATGCTGATTTTGTATCCTGCAACTTTACTAAATTCATGTGTCAGTTCTAGCAATTTTTTGGTGGAGTCTTTCAGGTTTTCTATATATAATATCATGTCATCTGCAAATAGAGTATTACTTCTTCCTTGCCCATTTGAATGCCTTTTATTTCCTTTTGTTGTCTGATTGCTGTGGCTAGGACTTCCAGTACTATGTTAAATAACAGTGGTGAGAGTGGACATCCCTGTCTTGTTCCTGACTGTAGAGGAAAAGCTCTCAAATTCAAAATGGATCAAAGACCTGAATGGGAGACATGAATCCATAAAAATCCTAGAGGAGAACATAGGCAGTAACCTCTTTGATATCAGTCATACCAACTTCTTTCTAGATATGTCTCCTAAGGCAAGGGAAACAAAAGCAAAAATAAACTGTTGGAACTTCATCAAAATAAAAAGCTTCTTCTGCACAGTGAAGGAAACAATCAACAAAAGTAAAAGGTAACCTACAGAATGGGAGAAGATATTTGCAAATGATGTATCTGATAAAGGGTTAGTATCCAAAATATATAAAGAACTTAGGAAACTCTATACCCAAAAAATGAACAATCCAATTTTAAAAATGGGTAGAAGACATGAATAGACATTTCTCCAAAGAAGGCACACAGATGGCCAACAGATACATGAAAAGATGCTCAACATCATTCATCATCAGGGAAATACAAATCAAAACTACAATGAGATATCACCTCACAACTGTCAGAATAGCTAAAATCAACAACACAAGAAACAACAGGTATTAGTGAGGATGTGGAGAAAGGGGAACCCTCTTGCACTGTTGGTGGGCATGCAAACTGGTGCAGCCATGCTGGGAAATAGTATGGAGGTTCATCAGAAAGTTAAAAACAGAACTATCTTATGATCCAGCAATTGCACCACTAGGTGTTTACCCAAAGAATACAAAAATAGTAATTCAAAAGTATTTATGCATCCCGCCTTTTATAGGAGCATTATCTACAATAACCAAACTATGGAAATAGCCCAAGTGTCCATTGATTGATGAGTGGATAAAGAAGATGTGGTACACACACACACACACACACACACACACACACACAATGGAATATTACCCAGCCGTCAAAAAGAATGAAATGTTGCCATTGGCAACAACATAGATGGAGCTAGAGTATAATGCTAAGTAAAATAAGTCAGAGAAAGATAATACCATATGATTTCACTCATGTGGAATTTAAGAAACAAATGAGCAAAGGGAAAAAAGAGAAAGGCAAACCAAGGAATAGACTTTTAACTATAGAGAACAAACTGATGGTTACCAGAGGGGAGAGGGGAGGGAGGATGGGTTAAATAATTGTCATGGGGATTAAGGAGTACACTTGCTGTGATGAACACTGGGTGATGTATGGAAGTGTTGAATCCCTATATTGTACACCTGAAACTAATATTAGAGTATTAGTATGTTAACTAACTGGAATTTAAATAAAAACTTAAAAATAAATTAATTTAAAAAATTTTAAGATTTTATTTATTTATGTGAGATAGCAGGAGCAGGGAGCCGAGGGAGAAGGAGAAACAGACTCCCCACTTATCAGGGAGCCCAAAGTGGGGCTCAATCCCAGGACCCCAGGATCACGACCTGAGCTGAAGGCAGCTGCTTAACCAACTGAGCCACCCAGGTTCCCCTAAAAAAAAATTTTTTTAACAATGAAAAACCTGAAGGAAAAAAACCCCACGAATGAGGATTACATTTTAGCAAATGCTTTTAAATGTATCTTTTGAGGTAATCGTGATATTTCTTCAATAGAGTAATGTGGTGAATTAAATTAATAGTTTTCTAAAGTTATTTTACATTCTTATAAATCCTATTTGATCATTTTTATACGATGTTAGATACAATTTTCTAATGTTTTATGTAATATTTTACATTTGTGTTCATAAGTGAAATTACCTAAAATTTTATTTTCTTCTACTCTGCTTTGGGTGTCAGGGTTAGTCTAGCCTCAGAAAAAGAGTTTGGCTTTCCCTCTTTCCTATTCTCTAGGACAATTTGTAAAGATAGATCTTTTCTTTCTTCATTGGTAAAACTGACCTGGCCTGTGTATTAATCATGTTTTCTATTTTCTTTTTTTTTTTTTTAAAGATTTATTTATTTATTTGACAGAGATAGAGACAGCCAGCAAGAGAGGTAACACAAGCAGGGGGAGTGGGAGAGGAAGAAGCAGGCTCACAGTGGAGGAGCCCGATGTGGGACTCGATCCCACAACACCGGGATCACGCCCTGAGCTGAAGGCAGACGCTTAACCGCTGTGCCACCCAGGCGCCCCGATGTTTTCTATTTTCTGTATTTTATGATTCTGTGATAACTTGGGGCCTACGGACCTGGGGAGGGATTGCCCCTACCAGGATTAGCTAATTCCTAGAGATAACAAACAATTTGCCTTTGAACATGTCTTTGAAATACAAACTAAACAATCATGAGTCTTTAAACCCCTCCTTTTATCAGATGCCTGCAGAGATAGTATCCCCCTACCATAAATGACTTTAGTGCCAGGTACTAGACAACTACGGATTACCTCTTATAGCCCAGAGCCTGCAAAAATTATTCAAACTATCCAATCCTGAATGTGCTCAGTTTGCCTACCATCACTCATCCATTCTTTCTGGCCCATGCTTTCTTTCCCCTTTGCTCTTTCTGCCTCTTGATTATCCCTGGTGCTTTCCTGTCTAGTCCCCCTGTGTGGTGGGCCATGCTTCCTTTTTAACGGATCTGTAAGTATAAAAACCTTTCTTCCTTCATGACAGTAATTTTTCTGTCTTTGTATTTTATCATATCTGATTAAGACAAATCCTGGGTACATTATTTTAAAACAGCCTAGTACTTTTGATGATAGCAGAGTTTTTATTAGAGTTTTACCACAGTAAGAGTTTTATTATGCCAATAAAATTTTCTTTTTTAAATGTAATTATTATTTTTATCTTTGATATTATTAGCCATATCTTCTGTAAAGTACTTTTTTATGACTTTTCATCCAATAGGTTTATTTATTTTCTTCCAAGATTTTATTCAAGTTCAAGTTAGTTAACATATACTATAGCATTGGTTTCGAGAGTAGAATTTAGTGATTCAGCGCTTACTTACAATATCCAGTGCTCATCACAACATGCGCCCTGCTTAATAATGCCCATTACCCATTTAGCCCTTCCCCACCCACCCACCTTCCCTCTAGCAACCCTCAGTTTGTTCTCTATATTGAGTCTCTTATGGTTTGCTTCCCTCTCTGTTTTTGTCTTATTTTATTTTTCTTCCCCTTCTCCTGTGTTCATCTGTTTTGTTCTTAAATTCCACATAGGAGTATTTGTCTTTTTTTTTTTTAAAGATTTTATTTATTTATTCGACAGAGATAGAGACAGCCAGCGAGAGAGGGAACACAAGCAGGGGGAGTGGGAGAGGAAGAAGCAGGCTCTCAGCAGAGGAGCCTGATGTGGGGCTCGATCCCGTAACGCCGGGATCACGCCCTGGGCCGAAGGCAGACGCTTAACCGCTGTGCCACCCAGGCGCCCCAGGAGTATTTGTCTTTGACTGACTTATTTTTCTCAGCATAATACTCTCTAGCTCCACCCATGTTGTTGCAGATGGCAAAATTTCATTCTTTTTGATGGCTGAGTAATATTCGTCTTTGTGTGTGTGTGTGCACGTGTGTGCGTGTGTGTGTACACACCACATCTTCTTTATCCATTCATCAGTCAGTGGGCATTTGGGCTCTTTCCATAATTTGGCTATTGTTGATAGTGCTGCCATAAACACTGGTGTGTGTGTGCCCCCTCAAATCAGTGTTTTTATATCTTTTGGATAAATACCTAGTCTTGCAATTGCTGGGTCTATTTTTAACTTTTTGAGGAACCTCCATACTGTTTTCCATAGTGGCTGCACCTTGCCAATAAAGTTTTCTTAACAGTTATTGTTCTAGGTAGTTTTTCTGTTTCTTCTTGAGTTGGTGATTTTTTTTTTTTTTAGAAAATTGGCTATTCTGTTTTCAAACATACTGACAAAATTAATAAAGTTATCCTGATTTTTAAATATTTACAATTTCTATAGTAAGGTTGCCCTTTAAAATTTCTAATATTGTTCACTTAATGCCGTTCTCTTATTTTCTCGATTACTTTGTGAAAGGTGCATCTATTTTATTGGTCTTTTCAAACAAGCTGCATTTGGTTTTATTGATCATCTTTTATTTTTCTGTTTTCAAATTAATTTCTGATTTTGTATTTACTTTTTCTTTTACTCTACTTTCAATGGATTTTTGTAGCTTCTAGAATTGAATGCTTAGTTCATTTATTTTCAGTTTTTCTTATTTTCAAATAAATTCTCCACTCCTCAAATTTCCCTCCATATTGAAAGAACTCAGTGTAATACTCCTGACCTATGTCCACCCTTACTGCACTGCAAGACAAGGAAGGAGACTTATTTGGTAAATTTTAGAAGAATTCTGAATTCTTCTAAGAACTAAGAACATTTGGCTCAACTCTTCTTCCCTTCCTTTTGAGAATAAATAACCAGCAAAAAGCATGAGTTCCCTTCTGCTATTGTGTGATGTAACTCTCATGTAGATAGGATCCCATGTGGGGAGGCCTGCCCACATCCAGTGTCCCTGTATATAAATTCCCAGTTCTGGACCTATGTTGCCCCTTTATGAGTCCTGTTTGTTACTGTTATTCCAGGAAAGAATTTTTTTTTTTTACTCTGCTGAGAACATTGTGCTGATGTATTAAGGGTTGGGGTGGAGGGAAATATTCAAACTCGAATTCAGCTCTTTCTCATTGATAGTTAACAACTAAAACCCAAGATAACTAACAAAGTGTTCTTCAAAATAGAGCATGTGAACTGATGCTATAAATATAGATAGGCAAATTCCTATACATCTATTCCACTTTGTAACCAGTTTTACTTAATTTAGCCCTATCATCAGCTGTATGACTCGTAATTATTTAATCCCTCTGAGCCTCAGTTTATTTATCCAAACAAGAGTCAGATGATTTTAAGGCAATTTCAAAATATAATGTTCCATTGGTTCTATAATTTTTCATTGACTCAGCAATGTTTTTTTAAAATTGTAAATGAATGCTATTACTTACAGTTTTGATGAGTATTTTCATATTATTTCACTTTTTTCTTATTTTTATGTTTTTACCTATATGGCACTATTGTTTTCATGCTTAGTATTAACTTTTTCTGGTGGACCGACCTGGTAGCAGGAAAATAGAAAAGTAGTGAGGAAGACAAAATATATATAGCAGAGGTCCCAGCATGTTGGAGATAATGGAGGGGAGGCAGCCTGCTGAAGGTTTGGAGCTTGAGAAACCCAGTGGCTTGCTGGGAAATAATGTATTCCCGGAGTCAGGGACTTGACATTTGGTTCCAGGATAAAGGGATGGGTATAGGAGAGAGATTATTTGACCATACTTAGATGCCTAGAATGGACTCCCTTGCCTAGTCCAGCCCCTTCGACTCCTTATATTCTGAGCAAAAGGGCTGTAAAAACTAAACCGGAAAAAGCTAAAAGATGTAGCTTTTTTTTTAAAGCTTTTTTTTTTTTTTTTTTAGATTTTATTTATTTGAGAGAGAGAATCAGTGAGGGGAGAGGGAGAGGGAGAAGCAAACTCCCTGAAGAGCAGGGAGCCCAACATGGGACTCAATCCCAGGACCCTGGGATCATGACCTGAGCAGAAGGCAGACGCTCAACCAACTGAGCCACCCAGGTGCCCTATAGTTTTGTTTTTAAAGTTATGTTGTCTTTGAGAAGTTAAGAGCATGAGTCCCCTGAGGCACAGATATCAGTGACTACAGATAGCATCAGGGACTTGCCAGTGACAGATGGGCCAGGAGTCCTAATGATGGCACCGGGGAACTTGCACAGCCAAGTTGCTACAGAGGCTAGTGATAGAGACTTTGGCAGGCGGCCATGGGATACATTGCCAGAGTGCATCAGAGGGAAAGGATCGGTGCCCCAGGATGGCCCCAGGAATAGTTCTAGGGGCAACATGCAATATTCCATAGTGTGTTTCAGAGGCAGAGGGCCTGGAGCTCTAACAAAGAAATGGTGACTGTGACCATTATTGTGATACACTTCGTACTGCCTGTTTGGAAAACATGAGTTATATTTTTCTGACCCTAGACCTACCCTTCTGCTCATTTCCACATTTTGGAGTTCCTTCTTGCTTCTTTAGACAATCCTTCTCCATTCAGAGGAGCTAATACTAGCCCTTGTATGAGCATTGCATTTCCACTGTACCACGGCACACTCCCCCCTGCCGCCACCATGATTCTCTGTTTCTCAGTTGTGTATGAATGTTGGGGCTGTGGGGCTGATGTCTTCTATTCTAATATGAATATGCTGCGGGGGCCTGTAAGAGTTAGGGTGAGACCCCAATCTTATGAATATACTTCTCACTTGAAGAGGGCGATCATTTTGGGGGTGAGCCATCTGAGTGAGTATGAGAGTTCAGACAGGAAACTAGAACCCTGGTCAGAATCTAAGGAGGGAGACCCAGCCCCTCTGTCTCAATGTAGATTCCTGGGGCTTTATATAGCACTAAGTGCATGCTTGGCTCATGGATGTCAAAATGGCATCTGCCATGTGGAAGGAGGATAACCTTCAAAAGATCTCTTTTCCTGGGTTTTCCAACCAGTGACATGAGTCTTTATCATGGGTGCAAGTTGTGTCTCGGAAACTGCTTATTTCCTTTTTACCTTCCCTCTTGCTATTTAGCCTTGAGTAAAGTCTTTTTTTAATGTTCTAACCAGATCTCTGCTGTACTATTGGGAAATAAGAGGACTGGTTTCTCACTCTTGGCCTCTGGAGGTGAAAAATCTGGACTTTATTTAAATTAAATAAGAAAGACAGTATTTTTCCTTCAGGCCATTAATATTTTGAAAAAATGTAAGTTAATGTTACTTTTCCAGAGCTATTTGAATTTTTTTTTAAAGATTTTATTTATTTACTTGACAGAGATAGAGACAGCCAGCGAGAGAGGGAACAGAAGCAGGGGGAGTGGGGGAGGAAGAAGCAAGGCTCATAGCACAGGAGCCTGATGTGGGGCTCGATCCCAGAACGCCGGGACCATGCCCTGAGCCGAAGGCAGACACTTAACCTCTGTGCCACCCAGGCGCCCCAAGATTTTATTTTTAAGTAATCTCTACACCTAATGTGGGGCTTGAACTCACAACCCTAAGGTCAAGAGTTGTACGCTTTAGGGACTGAGCCAGCCAGGCCCTCCTGAATTTTAACATTATCACTAACTGTGATATAGATTTTGTCCACTGTTAAAGGAATTTTCAAGCATTGGTAAATCATATGCTGCAGACATTTTTGGAGAGGGGTAACTAGAAATCTATCTGTGGTGGAAATCTGATGTCAGGGCTGCTTTCTGACTTATAGTACCCTAGCTCACATTTTGTGTTCTGTTATCTTTCCCTACTTCTCACTCTCACTCCAACCCCAGTTTAATGGCCTTATATCCTCTAATACCCTTATGCCAACCTCAGAACCCACAGATTAGTAAAATTCAACTTCATTTACACTAGTGACCATCCAAGGTACACATTTCCTCCGGGAAGTTGGAGCCAGTCTTTGTCTGATTACCATCCTTGTGGTCAAAGGGGTTTATGGACATGCTTATTCCTTACCATTTGTCCCTCAGAATGAATGGCTGAGGAACTTGATTTTATGAAAGTATAGAAGATGGTGTGTGTCAGAGAGCAAGAAGGATGGGGCTGGTGTAGGTGGATCAGCATTTCGTTTATGCCCAACCCCCTCTCCTTTGCTGTCTACACTATAGAGGTTTGGGGGCCAAATACTGCTTTCCCAGATCTTTAACAGTTCAGGATGCCATAATGTCCCAGTTCTGACCCAAGAGAATACTGCTAGGGGCTTCTGATAAAGCATATGTTTTCCTTATTCATAGATGTGGCTGGCATAAGCCTTTTCTTGAGCTCCTTTCTTCTGCCTTGAATACAGACATGATGCAGGAACCATCTTGAGACCAAAGGGAAAAAACTAAGAGATATCATCTGCATGTCATCATCAAACCACTAAAGCAAAGCCAGCAACTGCTAACCTCAGGTCTTCTTATTATGCGAAAAACAAAATCCTAATTGGTAAGGCCGTGAAATTGGCATTTCTGATACTTTGAGCTGAACACAACACTTACTATAAACAGCCAATGCTAGGGGTTAGAATATTCCTGAGAAAGAAAAGTGTTCTCTTTGGTTCATCTGGCCAAAATCATGCAAATGAAAAGTTGGCTCAGACAGTGAAGATGTGGGGCACCTGGCTGGCTCAATTGGTGGAGCATGTGATTCTTGGTCTCAGGGTCTTGAGTTCAGGCACCACATTGCACATGGAGCCTACTGAAAAAGTAAAAAATCTTTTAAAAATGAAGATGGTTTGGGCTTTTATATGCTCATAACCAAGAAATCAAATTTTTAATATCTGGTATCCCGACCAAACAGACCCAAACTGATTAATTCTCAATTAAGATTTTTAAGTCAAAAGACTTTGAACCTTTGAGCTCTGTTTTAAAATATTCCTTTGGATTCCAAATGGCAAGATACCAGGAAGCATTATCATCTATCATGTTTCCTGCCATAGAAAGGAATTTGAACTCAGGGAATTCAGCAGACTTGGATTTCAGTTATTCATTGGCCCCAAGTCCCTGTGTGATCCCCTGAGTGACTTCTCTATTACTCCTCTATACAATTAAGTATCACTGGTAAAAAGAAATAAGTTACATGAAGATCTGCTTTGAAAAGGATGATATGTTATCTCCTAAAGACATACCTGATTCAAACAATGGTCAGAGGGTGATGCGAACTTTACAGTGAAGAACTGGGCTGACACCACCTGAACCCACTGATTAATCAATCTGAATTTCACCCAAAACAGGACAAGACATTGTGGACCTCCTGATTTGGTGCAATATGAAAATTACCTCTGATGTATTCTTGCCCAAAAAAACCAAAATAAACAAAGCAGAAGAACCTGAATTTATTCAAACCTTTAGACCTTGCTGCTAGTCTTCAGGAAATGTAGGAGAAAGAAAAACAAGTGAAATCTCTGCTCACTGACACATGAAATCTCTGCTAAATGATACCATGAGGAAACAAGCAAGCAAATCTAGAATGTGGAACATTCCTAAGGACAACATGGAAAAAGAAAGAGGGAGAGAAAAGAGAGACTACAGTAAAAGATTTTAAAAGACTTAAAAGCCATAACAAAAACTACAAATTTTTTTCTAAGATTTAAGAACCATACAATCAAATACAAGTGTATCTTTTTTTTTTTTTTTAAAGATTTTATTAGGGACGCCTGAGTGGCTCAGTCAGTTAAGTGTCTGCCTTCAGCTCAGGTCATGATCCCAGGGCCCTGAGATCGAGTCCCACATCGGGCTCCTTGCTTGGCAAAGATCCTGCTTCTCCCTCTTCCTGCCACTACCCCTGTGCACTGTCTCTCTCTCTCTGGCAAATCAATAAATAAAATCTTTTTTAAAAATTTTATTTATTTGGCAGAGAACAAGCAAGGGGTGCAGCAGAGGGAGAGGGAGAAGGAGGCTTCCCACTTAGCAGGGAGCCTGATGCGGGACTCGATCCCAGGACCCTGGGATCATGACCTGTGCCAAAGGCAGACGCTTAACTGACTGAGCCACGCAGGTGCCCCTAAATACAAGTGTAACCTGTTTGGGTACTGATTCAAACAAATTAACTATTAAAAATATAGATAATTAAAGAAATTTTAATATGAGCTAGATGTTTCATGATATTAGAGAATTGTTTTTCATTAGGTGTGACATTGCCATTTTGACTGTGGAATGTCATTTTTGAGACATAGAATGAAGTATTTAGGGATGAAATGACATTTAATGTCTAGGATCCACTTTAAAATATCCTAGCCAAACCAAGAGAGAGATAGGAGACAAGAAGGTAAAATGTGATGCTTATTGGAGTTAGGTGATGGATTCATGGGGGATTATTATACTGGACATTTGTGTACAGTGGGAAATTTTCACAATAAAAGCTACAAAAAAGAAAAGTATAACATGATGTAGAACGTGACTTATTCAGGTTTGGTATTGTCCACTAAATGCTAATTTGTATTCATTTTTCTTTTTATTTAGATATAGTATGGGGCGCCTGGGTGGCTCAGTTGCTTAAACGTCCAAATCTTGATTTCAGCTCAGGTCATGATCTCAGGGTTGTGAGATGGAACCCCACCTCAGGCTCCACACTGAGCATGGCGCCTGCTTGAGATTCTCTCTCCCTCTGCCCCTCACACCTTCTCTGTCTCCCTCTCTCTCTCTCCTCCCTCTCTTTCCCTTTCTTTCCCTCCCTCCATCCTCTCAAAAATATATATAAGTAAATTTTCAGATTTGCCCCAAAGGGATAATGGAATCCCAACAAACCATTCAAAGTACTAGGCTCTTTCTTCACAAACCCTGAGAATGCCCAAGGAGCTTCTTCTAAAGAACAAGCTTGTGTTTACAGAGCACAAAGTAAAGCAAAATCCTATAATCATCTGATGACAGAGAGTAGGGTACACAATTCAGATAATTCGGTCTTTACATGTATATTCTGACCTGAATTGTGCAGTTTGGCTGACTCAAAACTTACAGTGCTTTAATAATTGTACATTCTTCTATTTGCTTTATACCATTTAGACTCAGTCCAAAGTGAAATTAGCTAGAGCAGCCATGAGACATTACAGCTGTTTTCAGGACACTGGTTACAATACTAAGATGAGCTGTGTGGGTCATGATACTCTGATAAACAGGGAAGACTGAAGAGGACACAGCTGAGAGATCATGAAAGCTTTAAAGATGAGATGGGGTGGTCTGAGGAGAGTGCCCTGTGCCAAAGTGGGGTCACCACAGTTCTGCCTCTGGCTCTGACAGTGGCCACAGGAATTATGATGCATTTGCCAGGGCTCCCTTTGTTGACTTGGCATCCCTCATTTTAAGCCCAAGTTATCATTTGGGTCAGATTTGGGTCAAGACTCTACTGGAGCCAATAATGGCTCTACCAGGGAGCAAAGTGGAGAAACTTCACAAGAAGCATATACTGTCCCTGATGAAAGTTGTGGGACATAATGCTGTCTACTCTCACTGGAACACGTGTTCGCCTCTTATTTTTTCCTGCAGATGTGCTATAACTATGTGCTACAAATATTTCATTAATTTCTGTCAAGAGAGACCACCCTCTATTCAGGAGACCAAACTGATCCTCCTGACCTGCTTCTCTCAAAGCAGATTTCAGAACTGAGCTCGCCGCATGTCTGCCCTCCCCCCAGTGTTTGACACTTGCATTGGAGAGTCACAAGCAGAGCACTTGGGTTTTCCTTCCTATTATATACTCAGACACAGCCTCCAGCATATACTCATCACACTCCTTAGCCTGGATTGTTCTCAGTTGCCAAGGAATGGCTGTGAATCTGTTCACACCAGATTCCAGAAAGGCTGGTCCAGAACCACCCTCCTTCTAGGCATGGTTTATAAGCCCAAACTTTGAATCTCAGAGGACAGTCAACAATTCAGCAAATTTCCTGAAAACTCACCCAGGGCAAAGTTCTGGATAAATAGACAGTGGTGGAAGTTGGAGAGAAGAAAATGCTTCTGGCATGTCCTAGGTGTAGGAGAGATAGGGTGTGTGAAAGAAATCCACGTATAATATCAGGACATATAGAAGAGTATGGAAGATAAGGTAGAAAGATGAGGAGGGAGCAAACAGAAGGCATATCTTGATGGTTCAACAAAGGCTTTCAAAAAGAGCTCAAGGACACAAACGCCACCCTTTGTACTTCCTTGATTACTCTGGAGTGCTTACTCCAAGTAAACAGTGACTTGCTCATCAGGGAAATCTTTATCTTGGATGTCATCTTTTTTTTTTTTTTTAACTGTTTGGCCCTGGACCTCAGCAGAGGCTTCAGTACAGTAGTTCTCCCTTCACTGTTGCTCTAGTGCCTGAAATACCACCATCCCTTGGGCACAAACCTTGTGCCCCAGATGTTCCTCCATTAAAATTCAAGAACAAATAAATAACAGCCAGGAGTGAATACCAGAGAGGAGTGGGGCTTGCGTTCTAAGCTGTTTTTCCCCTTGATAAATTGGATTTTTGCCTTAGTTACTATCACCTTGCTAATGCCCAGAGGTTAGGATGGCGGGAGACAGAGTTTTGTTTAGAGGAAAGAGAAAGAAGATTCTGAATGCTCTCTGGGGCAGGCAGGCAGTGGCTGCCCGTGCCCAACAGAAACCTTCATCTGCCCTCTGTAGCCACAGAACATTAAACCTCCACTAAAGAGAAGAGGGCTCAGTTGGTAGAGCTTGGGACTCTTGATCTTGAGGCTGAGTTCAAGCCCCACGTTAGGCCTAGAAATACTTTAAAAGAAAGAGAGAAAAAGAAGCCAGGCCACCACCCACCCACACCCCACACATGCCCCTGACACTGCCCAGGCCACAAGCCCTGAGGATGCACACTTGACCCAAGGGCTCAAAAGGATCTGCCCTCTGAGCCTCATTCTTCCCAGCCATCTCCACCTGAATTCCACCTGCTGCTATGTGATCTCTCCTGTTTTCTGCCTCTTCCGATTTTTCCTTTCCTCTATATCCTTTCTCGCCCTCTCTCCCATCCTCCTCCCTCTCCCCTACCCTCTCCCTCTCCAGTGTTACAGACCTTTGGGCATGAGGCTCTCCCAAACCTTCCTTATATTTATTCTTAAACTTTCATTTTCTTCCACCAGGGGTCGGCTTTGTTTCTTTTTTTCTGAGGCTGATGCGGCTCCCACTGAGCGAGAGATCTTAATCCGAAAACCGTCCCCCTCTTTTGGAGGTGTCGGAGGCACCGAGGTCAGGCTACAAGCGAGATGCGCCCTTGGGTCGCAGTTACTCTAGTGAGAAGCGAGCTCACCAAGGGGGAGGCCATAGTCCTCTCCACCACCGAAAATGCCCTTTCTCCGCCCCCTTTGAGGCATTTGAGTTGGACCAAGTCTCTAGGGTTGGAAATACCAGGAAGTGTTGGGGGACAAGGTGCGCTCAGGCACCAAGACCGCAATGTAAATGCCTGGATCTGTGCGCACAGTGGCTGCGGTGGGATCCTGGCCAAAGAAAGTCCTGCAGGTCACCGCCCACTTCCCCGTTGAACCAAAGGAGCGGAGGGACTTAGTCCCGAGTGGGTCTAAGCGCAGCGCGTAGTGGGGGGCACGGGGGCGGAGGGATGTAGGGACTGGGGGCTGAGCGTCCGTTCTCCGGAACTGAGACATGGAGGCCAAGGGCAGGCATGCTGCCGGCAAGCTCTGTGCCTTCGAACGTCTCCCCAGCTGGCCTGGGTAGTAGGCACGAGCCGCCGAACCCAGGATGGGACATTCATCTCCAAAAGCCTTTTCTTGTTCTTCCTCCTGTTTCTTCCTTCCCATTTGTATCCCTCTGACTGCAAACCAAGAGAGGCGCCCAAATATAAAAGTCAAGTCGAATTAAAAACGAATGGCTGTTTGCTCCCAGCTCTCCCCCACCCCCACCCCTTAAATTGTGTTTCAAAACAACATGGTGACTTCTGGACAAAATTTTCCTGTTTCACCCACACCACAATAGAGATGCAATGAATGTGGCTGGTGAAATGTTTGGCTGTGTCAAATTCAGTCCCGAAGGCTGGCTTGGGCCAGCACTGGGGCTCCGCTTTGTGTTATGTTCACGGAGAAGATATTAATTAAAAGAAATACATGATTAAAAAGTAATGAGTTGAATAAAAATTATCTCAGCTCATTTTCTGATTATGTTAATTGTTAAAAACCCTTCAATCACGACGTTGCAGTCAATGGGCTTTAATGTGAAATTAGTGGGCTCTTGATAACTTACAGTCCAGAATAATCCTGGCGGTTTAGTCATCATTCCTAATAACAAGGATGTTGCTAAGAACAGAAATTTTACATGATTTTGATACATTCAGCCCTTCCCCCATGTGTCATTAAAAAAAGGGGGGGGGGGCTTAGCCTGCCTGCGATTTCCAACTTCTTCCAACGGATCCACCGGGGCCTTGGCGGACTTGAGTTTGTGATTCGGCCCCTTTCGCTTCCCACGCGCAGCCCCACACCGGTGCTTCCGCGGGTTGCCGGTTGCGGGTTGCCGGTTCCCAGCTCAGCGGCTGGGTGCGCCTTTTCCAGACTGTCTGCGCAGCTTTGCGTCCTGGCGGGGTCAGAGCGCCGCGCCGAGCCGGGGACTGTTCTGGGGATGAAGAGCGGGGGAGGAAAAGGACAGAATTCGCAGCTACAAGGGCTGGAGGGGCCTCGCGGCTGTTTGGGAACCGGTTGCCAGGCGGTGGGCGAGTAGGACTGTGCGTAAGCGCGTCCAGACAGTCAAGGTGCGCCCCGCAGGGTTGCTGAGCAAAGCAGGCCGAGTTGTGGCGCGTGTGTGTTAGTGTGTGTGCCTCCTGCTTGTGCGCTTTCGGAGCTTTGAATGCCACGAATCTTGAGAACCCAACGAAAGCGCTGAGGGGGCGGAGGGTCAAGCAAGCTAAGGAAAGGTGCCCTACGCCTCAGAGCTAGGGTCGGGGCTCCTGACAAAGTGCCTAAAAGCAGAGTAGGCTCCTAACAGGTTTTTATTGGATCTACATGAGAGTTAATAAATCTATATATGTTATTGATGAGTAAGGAGGGCCGGTGGCCCTCCTGGAGCGCCCAGAAGGCTCCCACCCCGCCCAGGACCAAACTCAGAGCAGAGGATGGGAGTGAGAAGACGGTTGATACGTGGATGGAGGATGAGGAAGGATGTTTTTCACGTACAACATAAAGATTTTACATTCTCGGTGAGCCGAAGGAAAGAAAAAATGCCCCAAATGCCCTGTGCCCTTTGTGGTTGTTGTTGTCGGCTTCTTGGGAAACAGTGCTGCACAAATTGGGCTTGTGAGGGAGGTGCGTCTCGGAGAGTCGTGGGGTCCTGGACTTTGGATGGGAGTGGGCGATGGGTTGCCTGAGGCGGAAGGATGGGCTCCCGGTGGCAGCCCACCTGGCGCTGGACATCTAGGGAACCCAAAGCTGCCCATTCCAGGTGCTTTGCCACCTGGGCCAACAACCATCTGCCATCCAGCTAGAGTTGAAGGTATTGGGTGCAGATAGGAAGGGATTCAAGCTCCATTTTTCTCCCAACAGAACTAAGGGGGGGAATTTGCATTCCTTGAATTCTGTCCGAAGTTATATATACATATATAGAGGGCTACAGATATTGATGTGCAGAAGTATGTGAGCTGGGCGTGGGGGTCAGTGAGGTGGACGGTGTGCGCATGTGTTACAGATCGGATTCATTCCTAGAGCGGGAGGCTCTGTGGCTCAAGGTGCCTTTTTCAAAGCTTCTACTCTACGTTTAAGACTATCTGGTTGGGGTCAGGAATCTGGTGTCACAATCTTGGGTTTTTTCTTTTGTTTTGCTTTGTTTTGGGGCGTTTGTTTTGGTTCTTTTGAGCCTCTGAAAGAGCAGTTTGCTTTTGGTATTTTTTTTTTAATGTTTCCACCATTTCAAGCCCCCAAATTGATGAATCTTCCCTTGGGAATGGAGGGCGAAGGTGTCAGCGACGGACTGGGATGAGTCCCAAGGCTAATTCTTGTTAGACTCTCTATTTGCAATCGCTGTTAGGCTGAGGATCATTTTAATAAATAACAATGAACTGGAATGGCATCTAGAGGGCTTGTCGGCAACATTTAAAAGCCAATAGAGTTTATAATTCTACTCTATCATTTCTTATTGATTAGCGTAATCAAGATAAAAAGCTAGCCGGGCTTGGAGAACTTCAGCAGCATATCATTAAAGATAAGAGTCAGTTAATTCTGGAGCTGGGGTAATGTGGCTGAAATGAAGAGTTCATTTGCATGAGATGCTGAGCCCAGTAACAAGGGGACAAAAATCACTAATTAGGATTGCAGAATGTCGCCCTCTCTGCAAGCACCCTTTCCAGATCCCGGGCGGAGCGGAGATCCACGTTTATGTAAATCTGGGACAGGGCAGAACGCTCTCACTCATTATAGATGGCGATTATCACCCCTGCTCTCTACACCATCTTCTGGGCTGCCAGACCAGGGTGGGGATGCGGGTCAGTCGATCAGATCCTCTCCTTCACTGCCCATCCCTCTCCACACCTCCACCAGCCTCCGGACTGCAGCTGGTCCACTCCTTTAAGGAGGCAAGTGGGCGAGTTTTTGGTGCCACAGGGAACAAGTCCCGCTGGCCAGTCTTCCCACGGGCTCCGGCCTGGTCGGTGTGGCAGACTGAGGAAGACCCAACTCTGGTGCAGTGCCCGCGAGGTGCTAGGTGGTGCGCCGCACAGGCCCAGAGCACAGGCCTGGTGGGAAGCTCGGGGCATTCGCCCGGGCGGGCGAGGATCCCCAAAGGAGGCCCCGGCTCTCAGGACGAAAGTCAGTGACCCCCACCCGGATGGCTAACTCTAGTCTAGTCTCCCCTGCTTGACCTACCATACCCGACGGAGCCAGTCCGTGGGTGCTTGCACATGTGAGAGCAATTGGGAGTGCGTGCGCGTGCGTTGTGTAGATCTGGATGTTCAGGCATGTGTGCATGTCTGTGTGATTATGCGTATGCAGGTAAGTTCAGGTCTTGTGTAAATGTGAATATGTTTCAGAAGCTTGTTGCGGTGTGAACGTTTTTTCTGCGTGTTCGTACACAAGTGAGAAACTTCGTACGCGTGTATGTCGTGTGTACATATGTGATATTGTGTATGTAGTGTGTGATGTGTCAGTGGCGCAAAGCGGGGGGAAGTGACTGCCTGGAGAGATTTCCCAGAGGGAAAAGCGCAACAGGCTTCAGGGGTGTTTGAGTATCCAGGAATAAAATGCTAGTTGGGCGCTGCGGAAGATGGGCGTGAGGCGGGGACAGGAGTAGGAATCACCCGAGGCAGGGGCGACTCTGAAGCCCTTTGGAGGCGAGGAAAGAAAACGCCATCCTGCCGCACATGGCCCTCCCTCATCGCCCCTCGAGCGATCAGGAAAAGCAGCTTCACCTCTCGGCCGCTGGAGGTTCCCTCGACCCACTCGGGGGAAATGAAAGTAGACAAAAAAGCGCCCCAGATAGGTTTTGTAACGTAATGAGAGAAGTGGACGCAGAGAGGCCGCTGGACGAGGACCGACTGCGCGTTGACACCCAGGCCTCAGCCCTTTCTCTCGGCCCAAGTTAGTTTGGAATTCACGTCCTCTGCGGTCCTCCCAGTCCAGAGCTGCGGAAGACTCGGGCCGTCGATCCCAAATCCACCGGCACTGGGGCAGTCCCAGCTCTCAAAGTTCCTTCCCCGGAGGGAGGGAAAGAGAGGGGAGCGGCTGCTGGGGCAACCCCTCCCGGAGAGGCCTCAGCCGCGCCTGGAATCCGGCCCGGCATCCAGCTTTACATCGGCCTCTTTAGAACTAACTTTGCCCCTCACTTGGCTGCGGCATAAAAGAATCAAGGCCTATGTCAGATAATTGTAGGTGTCAGCGTGGAAAGTGGCAGTGTTTGCACACTCTCACAGGTCTCGCTGTGTCTGCCCCAGCAGCTCCGCGGGCCTCTCACGCCCCGCCCACGGCGCGGGGACCGCTGCTTCCTAACAGGACTGGGGCTGCGCTGAGCGGGCAGCCCACGGACCCTGTGCGCGCGTGCGCCGCGCACCTGCGCCCGCGCGAGCACGGAGCAGCCGAGGCCTCGCACCGGCCGCGGCCAGAGCCGGAGGTGCCAGCGAAAGGCGCGGTTCTTTAGCATCCACACCCCGCCCCCCATCCCTCTCTCCAGGGACTTTTTGTATCTGTGCACAGCTGGGGGGCTCCCTCACCACCCACCCCTCGGCCTCCCCATACAGAATAAAGTCAGTCTGTATTTAATGGTTATGGCGGATGTGAGGGGGATTTGGCAGAGGCAGAAGAGAGGCCTTTCGCTCTCAAATATCGCTCCTTACGTCGTGTGAGTCTACCAACCCACCACGACCCCATATTCTTGTGCGGGTGTCTGACTCGAATGACAAGCGAGCTGATTTTTTCAGTACATAGCTGGGAAATGTAGTGAGTGATAATAGAGATTTCTCTTTCATTTTTTACGCTTGACTTGGTTATTGTTGCTTTTCTTTTCCCGTGATTCCTTCTGAGGATTAGCTCTGACTTCCCCACTATTGGCGGTCAAAGTGGCCCCGACTCGGGATGACAATTGACGGGGATCAAGGGATTGCCCATTCTGTGCCTGTAAGAACGGATTCGTGCCAGAGAAACTCATCAAGTGGAGGCGGAGAATAAAGACCGTTCGGGGGTAAATGTATTCATTGAGAAGGGTTCTTCCAAATTGCTTCTAAGTTTTTTTAATGAAAAGTAACGATTGCAGCAATCAGCGGCTTTTTGGCGGATTACAAATCTGGAGGGAGCTGCGGCGCTGCATTGAAAAGCGCCCCCGCCTTCGCACGGGGCAGCCGGTTCACAGGAGCAGCGCGAGGGGCGGGGGTCCCGGTCACCAGACAAAGGCGGGAGGGGGCAAGTCTTGTAGGGTGCCTCCAAGTGCTCCGGCGCGCACCCAGGAACCGAACGAGGTGTCGTCAACCCGGCGCAGGTGTGGCAAAGAGCCCCCCTCCCCACCGCAGAAAGCGAGGGGCAGGGTGTTGGGCAAAGTGTCTAGAGAGGTCGGGCCTATCACGGCCACTGGATAGATTCTGGGCATCAGGAGCGAGGAGGTGCGCGAGAAGGACCTAGCAGGTGACCGTGGGGCAGAGGAGCTGAAGTTGCGAGCTGGTTCCTCCACCTCCACGCCGGACCTGCGCAGGCTAGTTTCTTCTGTTAGGGACGCCTTATTTTCCAAACAGGAGCCGTAGCGTGGAGACCCGCTCGGCCAGGGTAGGTGGGCTCTTACCCAGGTGTTCCGGCAGGAGGAGGTAAAGTTGGGTCTCCTCCCCGGGACAGGGGGCAGGATGGCCTCGAGCAGAACCCCATACAGCTGGATCCGCGCGGGCGCTGCTCCCTGCTCCCACACACTTTGGTCGAGCTCACACCAGTCCCCTCTGACACCGTGGAACCCGAACGCACACCGTAGCTCTTAGAGAATCCGAGGGCACAGCCTCCAGGCCCGCACTGCGCCCAGGCCCAGGCCACAGGCTCCCAGCCCGGGGACTCGCCTTAGAAAATGGGGGGAGGGGAGGAGAGCGCAGAGACAAAACGCTATTCTCACAGAGGTTGAAATCAGCTGCAGCGGCCTAAGGCAGCCGCATTCAGCCTGACTTTTTATACATTTATTTTTTTTAATAGCGTATCTTAGCAGGGGGGTGGGAGGTATGTTTTTTCAAACCGACTTCTTTAAGGCTCTCTGAAGTAAATAAGGGAGCAGAGAGACAAGGGTGGGGAAGAGAAGAAGAAAAAGAGAAAGACTCTCCCCTCTCCTACCCCCCTCCTCAAGTTTAAAAAGAATAAATCCAGCAGGCAAGTCCACAGCCCTGAAGGTTTAACTTTTTTTCTTTGCAGCTTGTCAATGCGACCATTGCTTTGATGGGAGGCTCCTCAAGGTGACACATTTCTGAACTTCACCCCCTTTTCAAACTAACTCCCTACCTCCTTGTTAGTGGCCAGCTCTGAACTTCTGCAGAGTGTTTTTGTGTGAGTCAAGGCTCATTCACGGGCGCTTTTGTGGGCCTCTCCTCCTTTCAGGCCTCAGCGTGTTACACCAATTAAAGGGCGACGTGCTGTAAATGTAATGGGCCGCTCAGCGATTGTTTCTGACAAGCAACAAAACACATAGATCCACCCCTTAGATTAGGCCGTTGAAGGGGAGGTTGAGGCCGGTCAGTTTACTGAATAGTTTGTGAACTGTAATTCTGAGGACTCATGTGAAAAAAAGTCTCTTCCCACCTCCCTCAGCTTGCTTCCCCTCCCCAAAACCTCCAAAAAAGAAGGGGAGAGAGAGAGAGGGAGAGAAAGAGAGAAAAGTGACATCCATGGGGCAGAATGGGGTCACTAGAGGAAAAAAAAAAAAAACAGTGAGGGGCTTGTCCTGTCCTTTGGACTGTCCAAAAAGCCCCTTCAGTTCTTTCCCCTCCTTCCTTACTCCTTTGAATCTGCACTCAGTTTTAGTGGCCAGAGCAGTCTTCTCCCCCGACGGTGGGCCTAGTCCCCCCACATTAGACTTGAAATCAGAGTAGCAGTGAGGTAGAGTCGGGTTGTCTTAGAAAATGCCATTGAGGTTTGATCTGGTCCTAGTGGGACAGTGATGAGTCCCAGGCTGCAGCCCGCCTCACGCATCCCTCCTCTGGCAGGGTGCTGAGCCCTGGCTTCCCCTCTAGCCTCTTTCTCCACAACCCAGAAAGCTGCAGAGGCCTCTAATGCCAGCACTCTGCCTGGCTCTCTCTGTCCTCTTGGGATTCCCTCCTCTCCTCCAGTGCCTGCATCCATCCTGGCTTTTGCAATTCTCTGTCATCACCAGAAAATTAAAAAGCACATGTCACCTGGAAAGGAGAGGTTTAGAGATTACCTATTTCATCTTCCTCACAAATTCTGAGGTCCAGAGAAGTAACTTGTCCAAGGTCACAGAGCATATAGCATATAGCAACTGGAGTTCAGATCACTCATCACATCCCATCCCATAAAACACCCACTCTCCCACACAATCACCACTACCCCCGCCTTCCTAACCCACCTCTGAGAGGGCTTCTCCAACCTTCCTCAAGCTCAGGCAACCCCAGCTCCTGAGGCTTTGCCTATATGTTCCTCCTCTCACTCCCTGCTCTCTATCCTGCCACATTCTGCCTACCCCCAGCCTTCCCAGCCCAGCTCCATTCAACAGATAATTATTGAGTATCAGTTGCATACAAAGAACACTTTGCATTTTCTTTGAAACTTTCCCCAGCCTCTCTTCTTCAACTAAGACCCTTCCTCACTCAAATTCCTCTACCTGGAATTCCACAAGTCCCCATCACTTTTGGCCTGGAAATCTCCTAGGCAGGCTTCAAAACCCTGCTCAAAGGACACTTCTGTGAAGCCATCCCAGGGTGCAAAGATCCCAAGGAAGGAAGGAAGGAGCCTTAGCCTGACGAAGGAGCTCTTTGAAGCCCAGTGTGGGTCGAATGGAGTAAGGCTGGAGAGAGGCACAAAGGTCATATCTCCTAGAGCCTAGTGGGCCAGCCACATCAGGGACTATGGATTGTACCCCAGAAGCAATGGGAAGCCACTGATTGGTTTTGAGCAGTGAAGGTCCCTTTTCTAGATTGAACTCCTTGAGAATTACAGATGGTGTCCTTTTCCTCTCTGTGTTCCTCTACTCCTATCCCAGTGTCTGGCACATAATGGTCAAGAACTATTTGCTAAGTGCATAAACGAACTAATAACTCATTAAATGCGTACTATCCAGCCCTTCCTTATCTCTTAATTCTAGCTAACCAGTTTACAAGTGCTAGGATGGTAGGGACCAAGTGGTGGTGTCTTTGAATTCTCAACAGAAACTAATTGATACTAGTTCTGGGCTAGCAATACAGTACACACTTGCTCATTGACTAAGGTGTGCAAAGGAAAGAACATAAAATCAGGAGGTCTGAGACTTCTCTTTGCCGGTATTAATTGCCTTACCTCCTTGAGGAACACATTACTTAAACCACTCTGAAACCTTGGTTTCTTGATCAATAAAATGGGATTGATGCTACTTATTTCATGGGTTATGAGGACTAACCAATACCATTTGTATGAGAATAACTTGATTGTGAAGGGATACATTAATGAATGAAAATTAGTGCATGCCCTGGAGCCAGGGCAAGACCAGTGGTATAGGCACCACTTTAAAATGACAAAAGGTGGTCCAGGAGCAAGCAGGATCCTGGAAGAACTCCTCTGAGCCCAGCTGGTTCCATATCTTCCCCCAGGGGTATCTTGGCTGCTGACACCCTTCACACTTGGCTCCCTAGGCTTCTGCTTTAAGAAGCCTGTTTCACAAAAGCCTGAATTCCCTTGTTGCATGTAGAAGGCTGCACTTGGAGTTGGGGCAACTGGATTCTGGGATGCCGTGGCAGAAATCACGCACTCCCACTCCTGCTAACGCAGGCAAAAGAAGCAATTGTGGCAAGAGCAGACGGGGCCCCCCAGCCCCCTGTCTGCTCACCAAACTCTACTGCCCAGTTACTGTGGAGTTCTTATCCTGGAGACGGTGCATCCTTGCGGATGAGATGTGAGTATGAGAGCAGAGACTGCCAGCATGCTGGGGTGAGTGTGTGTGTGTGTGTGTGTGTGTTCCAAGCCATCATAGTTAGCCTCTGCCAACATAGTGGGAAAAGAATCTCCAAAGAGGAAAGGGGAGGTCTTTTTAAGTCTACATCCAAATTAAATTAAAAACAACAGCAAACCTGCCTTTTAACTTCCATTTAAGAACCGAAAGAAGAGAGACATGGGCTTCTTACCTCTCCCTGTTGTGCCTTCATCTGAACATGTTTTAACCTCAAGGAGCAGGTGTAGAAGCTAATGTTTGTAAAGCTCTGAAACCAAGTCAACCAGCCAACCTGCCAGGGAGAACTCCGGGAGCATGAGGAGGTCGTCCAGGCAGGTAGTGGTAATCATTTGGCGACTGATGTCCTCCCCCGTGGAGATGGCTTTCGTGTCTGCAGGCTAAGTGTACGCCAAACCAGGGGCCTGCCGTCATTGGAGCTAACGTGGGAACCAAGGCATCCTTAGCGACTTTTCACTCCAACCTGATGTGTGTACAGCTAAATCCTCTCCCCAGGCCCCAAATAACAACAAAGCTATCTTTCCTCTTTTGCTGATGCATGAATCCCTCAGCCACGAGGAATGCGTGTTACCTCAGCTCAGTATCAGTTCTTGCAACCATAAGTGACTTCAGTCAAGGATTCTAGACCTGAGTATTTTTGTGCACCGGACCCCTCCCAGAGGATATTTTTCAGATGAACTCCTCCCCAGCTGATGGAGTTCTTTGTTTTTGGAGGAGAGTAACTTTGGGGGCTGGGAGGTGAAGGGCAGTGGAGGGGGAAATTGGTAAGCAGCACCAGGGAGCGAAGGGTAGAGAGGAGTTTCCTCAGGGTGAGGGGAAGATAGTAGCTGTGGAGGAAGGGACTAGGAGCCTCCTCTGACCTCTGGAGGACTGTCCTCCAAACACAGTCTGCAGACTCACCGGTGCGTGGGAGAGAGCTGAGCGGCACTATCCTTGCCACGCCACACGGGATGGAAGGTGGGGGAGGCAGAAACCTAAACAAGTGAATTCAATTACATCTGAACAAGAATGGGCTAAATTAGGATTCAGTCCTTGGGCCTGTTCCAGAAAATATTTGTGAAAAGTTGGTTGAAAGAATACCACCATCCAAACCCTAATTTTGCTATTATATAAAAGCCCCAATTTCTTTGCAGTTTCTGATTAGAAAATGTTTTCCTGATTTTGTCTTTGCTACTGGCGTGTGACCTCTTAATTTAATTTTGGTTTTTGCTTATACAAACCAAGTGCTGTGGAAACTTTTTCCTGTGGTGCAGCAAAGACAGGAGAATGGAAAGCACTGGTAATTATATATTATGCACCTAATTCATTTAATTAGTAGTTATCAAGCATCCTAAATGGTTTATATCTGAGGGTATCAGCCTGCTTCAGAGACCTCTCATGTGTGTCTCTGCGATGCAGAAAGAGGGAGAGTGTTCTTAGTGGAGTGAGGTTAGAACTCACCAGGATTCCCCAGCATTTCCTGCTGCCTTCTGCCTCTGCCTTGCTCCTAGCTGAGCCAGTGAGGCTGGCACCCGATCAGTGATGCCACCGCCCGATTTACTCAAATAGCCAGTCAGTGGGAGTGAAGATCCAAAGCCTAATATTTTTTGTAAAATTTATTTTTGACTTTTGAGTCATTTGCCTGAGCTGGTAAAGAAAATGCTCCTAGGTTTCCTCAATTCCTCTTCTCAAGGAGTGCTGTTAACTCTTTGAGAGAACACATATCTATGGGAAATGTTATGCATTTGGGAACATAAATTAAATTAGAGAGAAAGCTCAGATTTAGAATACATGGTACTTTTTTGGGGGGGTGTCATGTGCCATTTCATGGTGGATGGAACTCAGGGCTGATGCATACAGTTACGTAGGCTGTACACTGCACAATGATAGAGGGACAGAGTGATAGAGGGAAGCATTCAACAGACTATGGATGGAATTGGGTCTTCTACTCATGGGGTTTGGGGTAAGGGCAGGAGATTCCCTCCCATGCTTGAGATCTTTATTTCACCAACTTAAGAAAACTGCAAAAGATGTTGAAAATAGTGTGTTCCTTTTGGATGAAATGACAAAATGTAAGGTCTGGACATAGGCAACTTGGTTCTAAATTCTGCCTCTGCCATACACAAGCTGAGTCTCCTTGGATGGATTACTTAACCTCTCTGTGTCTCAATTCCTCATCTATAAAATAATAAATAATATTACATAACAAGAGTAACACATCATAGGTTTGTGAGGATTAAATGAATTAATACACGTAAAAAGCTCAGAATCCTGTCTGGCACACTGTAATTGCTCAATTAATAGTGGCTGTTGTTACCAATATCCTTTTATAAGTTGAAAAACATATACTTTTCCTCTATTGTGGCAAAGCATAGAAACACAAGGTTCCCACTACTCTGTTTAGAAAGGAGCAAAGACTTTGTGAGGTTTGGCAGGAAGAGGGAAGGCACTCAAGTAGGATAGAACAGATTTAGTTCTGTTGTAACCACCTGTTGTGACCTTGCCTGTGTCCCCTACAGAAGCAGTCCCTCATAAGCAAATTGAGGGTGATAATAGCATCTACCCTGCAAGATGGTTGTGAGGATTAAAGACAAAACCTTGAAAGGGTCCAGCATGGTGCCTGACCTTTAATAGGCTCTCAAGAAATGTTGGCTATTGTCAAATTGAAGTTAAGCCAAGACATGACATTTGAATACTGTTATGTACAGAGTCACTGAGGGTGTTCCAGCTCCAGTGGAAAAAAACTCCCCCCTTCCCCAGCTAAGGGCAGTGATCTAAAAATCTTTATTTGGGATTTATATTTAGGCCCAGGTCCTCTTCTGGACCACTGGACCTTAGGGTTGATCTGCTTCCTCCACCTCCTCCTAGGCCCAGGTCAAAAGTAACATTTGCGGGGACTGAGAAAACTGGTCAGGCGATGTGGAGTATCTCCCCAGCACTGCCTTGTGCGTTGGGGGGGGGGTGTTGAGCACCAGATCATCAGCTCTGTGAGGGCATCAGCTCTGTGTCTGTTCAACAGTATATTCCCAGGGTCCTTCAATTTGTATTGAATAAGCTTTCAAAATATATTATTAATGACTTCCTTGTACAATAGCAGCTCATTTGAACCTGAACAAGGTGAATGGAACCCTCAATTTACCTGATTTTTTTCCTCCATCTCACTTTTTTACTTGAATATAGTTGACACACAATATTACTTTAGTTTCAGGTGTACAACACAGTCAATCAACCTCTCTATACATTATGCTCTGCTCACCACAAGTTTAGCTACCATCTGTCACCATAAAAGGCTACTACAATATCATTGACTATATTCCCTGTGCTGTACCTTTTAACCCTGGGACTTACTCATTCCCTAAGTGGAAGCCTGGATCTCCCACTCCCCTGCACCTATTTTGCCCATCCTCCCCACCCCTCCCTCAATCATCAGTTTGTTCTTTGTGTTTAAGGGTCTGATTCTGCTTTTTGTTTATTCATTTGTTTTGTTTTTTAGATTCTATACATAAGTGAAATCATATGGTATTTGTCTTTCTCTGTCTGACTTATTTCACTTAGCATAACACCCTCAAGGTCCATCCATGTTGTCACAAAAGTCAAGATCTCATCCTCTTTTATGGCTGAGTAATATTCCATTGTCTCTACACACCACATCTTCTCTATCCATTCATCTATCAATAGACACGTGGGCTGCTTCCATATCTTGACTATTGTAAATAATGCTGCAATGAACCTAGAGGTGAACATATCTTTTCAAATGAGTATTTTCTTTTTCTTTGGGTAAAAACTCAGGACTGGAATTACTGGATCATATGGCATTTCTATTTTTAATTTTTTGAGGAATTACATACTGTTTCCACAGCGGCTGCACCAGTTTGCGTTGCATCAACAGTGCAATGTAACAGTGCACAAGGCTTCCTTTTTTCTCCACACCAACACTTGTTATTTCTTGTCTTTTTTATTCTGGCCGTTCTGATAGGTGTGAGGTGCCCTACCTCTCTCTTTGTGAAAGGAAAAGCTAATAGAACTAGCTCCTATGAGGAATTTAGTATATTTAAAAAAACTAATCATAATTTATCAGAATATGATCTGGGACTTGCCCAGATTCAGCCGATTTCCTATACCTCATACACAGAGATGGTTCACATTGTAGAAGTCACTCAGCCAACATTGATAGAGCAAGTCCTATGTGCCGAAGACTGAAATAATTATGTATGTTTTTAATTTATTAACTAATTTCACATATAAATTTGAAATATTACCCCTGAGATAAAAAGAAAAGACAAGTATTACCACCTCCGTCTTCTCTTTCTCTTATGAGGAAAGTCGGGCTCAGAGAGGCTCCATGATGTGCCTGAGGTTCCTCTGATGATACAATGGGGATGAAGGGGGTGTTCTGACCCCCTAAATGCAGTACTGTTTCCATTTCTCCTTTGGATCTCTTCCACAGGAACTGCTATTTAAGCACACATGTCACCAAGAGGGAGCAAATATTGTCACGATCTTATAAGGAGAGGAAAGTAAACATTTTAGAAATACCATCCAGTGAAGTTTTGTGTTTTTTTTTTAAATAAAAGCATTTTCTGGTTAACACAAAGGTTTTATCAGAAAATGAGTCAGAATACCACACTCCCCAATCTACCCATTAATCCAAATTTAAATGTAATTATCTAAGATTTAAAATAGAAAAAAATAAGGCATTTTTAGATATTTCTAAAGATCTGAAGAGAAATTTTCAGCATGCATTTCCTCAGTAGATGCTTAATGACTTACACCCCCTTCCAGGCCCATCCCACTTTGTAGTTGCACAGGGGGTGGTGGGCCAACCTTCATGGGCAACTAGCACAGGGAGCCACCGGGCCTCAGAGAGAGACAAGGACGGAGACAAAGAGACAGAGATGAGTAGGGAATAGCTGCAACTTTCCAAGAAGTCCAGCTGTACTTTTCCTGTATCCATCCAATAACCACCACCCCTCCCCCAGCATAAGTAAGTTAGAATGGGTCTTTTATCCTTACAATCAAATTTACTTTGATTAAGACAGTTATGACAAAGGCCACCCTCAAGATGAATTAGATGGGAAAGGGTGGAGAATTTGTATAATAAGAAGTCCTGGCAGAAACTGCCATGCAAGCCAAGTGTGTCTAGCATCCTTTAATCCCTCCACCCTCACCTACTTCTTAGCCACTTACCCCCGTGCCTCCACCATGGGTGGCCTACACTCCCACAAAGACCTTTGCTTCTGAAAAGTTCTAGCTGCTATACTCTTCTTAGGCCTGTCCTTTTTGGAAAGTGCCTCAAGCTTCTCAGGTAGGTATTAAGATTATCTGACCAAGCTAACTCACCCTAACTTGAGTTATCCCCAGAGAATTAAAAAGAAGATCTTATGAATCAAAACGAAGCTCTGATTTGTGATTTTATGCCAGAAATGTTTCAGGAGCCTATGAATGGAATATCCTGGGTCATGTGCTCACCCCTGGCCAATAAGCAGAGGACAGAGGAGCATGTGGCCCGCAGGGCAAGCCACAGTGGACCATTATATTTTTAAGTAATCTCTACATCCACAGGGGGCTCAAACATATGACCCCAAAATCAAGAGTTGCATACTCTAGGGGCACCTGGGTGGTTCGGTTGGTTAAGCATCCAACACTTGATCTCAGGTCTTGAGTTGAAGCCCCATTTTAAGCTCCAGGCTACTTAAAAAAAAAAAAATTGCATACTATACCAACTGAACCACCCTGGCATCCTATAGCAGACAATTGTAGAGGGGGGTATGGGTTATGGCAGTGATTGGTGTCTCCTTTATATGGTTCCTTTATTAGACTGCTCTGGCTCCCATAACAAAGTGCCACAGACTGTGTAGCTTCAACAACAGAAATTCATTTTCTCATAGTTGTGGAAGCTGGCAAGCCCAAGTTAAAGGTCTGGTCAGTTTGGTTTCTGGTGAGAGCTCTCTTCCCTGCTCAAAGATGACTGCCTTCTCTTTGTGTCCTCTCACATTAGGAAGAGAAATCTCTGGTGTGTCTTCCTCTTTTTATAAGAGCATCAGCCCTGTTGAATTAGGGACCCACCTTCATGACCTTGTTTAACTTTTATTACCCCTTCACAGGCCCTATCTCCAAATATAGTCACATTGGGAGTTAGGCTTCAACATATGAATGGAGAGGGGACCCAAATATTTAGTCCACAACTTTCCACCCCAGCCCCCCAAATTCATGTCCTTCTCACATGCAAATACATGCACTCTATTCCAACAGTCCCCAAAGTCTTAACTCATTCCAGCATTAACTCTAAAGTCCAAAGTCCAAAGTATCATCTAAATAGCATCTAAATCAGATATGAGTGACACTCAAATCTTCCTCTCCAGATGTGAACCTGTGAAACCAGACAAGTTATGTGATTCCAAAATAGAATGGTGGGACAGGTGTAGAACAGACATTCTCATTCCAAAAGAAAGAACCAGGAGAGAAGGAAAAGGTTCTGAGTCCCAAGTAGGCCTAAAACCTGCAAGACAAATTCCATTAGCTCTTAAATTTTAAGAATAATCCTCTTTGGTTTGATGCACTGCCCTCCAGGGTCACTGGGGTAACAGTGTCACCCCCAAGTCTCTTTGGGGAGCCCCACCCTTTCGGCTGCCCGCTGAGGGCCCTCACCATGGCTCTTTTCAAGGACCCTGCCCTCTGAAACTAAAGAGGAAATAGCCTTGCCCCCTGGCTCTGTGATGGGAGTAGTAGCCCTAGTGAACTATAAATCACATTTGGGGTTATTCTTCCTTTTTCTTGAACGAGAACCTATGTTAGCAGTCTTCATTCTGTCTCATTTTCTTGAAGCTGTCAGTATTTTGGATGGTATAATCCCATCTCTATTTCTGGCTTCTGCTGAGATGGCTGAGATCCACGGTTCACACCACATTAATCTCCTCATCAAAGGGTTGTTCAGGCACACGCTTAGGGTTTTTGCCAGAACCCCTTCCTCATTTTTCAGTGTGGATAAACTGACAATTTTCCAAATCTTTAAGTTCTGGTTTTATTTTTGCTTAAGGATTCCTTCTTCAACACATTTCTCTCCTCTCATCTTCAGTACTTTGCTTAGAAATCTCTGCTATATATTCAATTTCACTACTCGTAAGTTCCACTTTCCACAAAACAGTAGAATAGAGTCGAGCCAAGTTCTTTGCCACTTTGTAACAAGAATCATCTTTCTTCCCGTTTCCAATAAACTGTTTGCCATTTTTACTTGCGACCTTACCAGAATGGCCTTTAACATCCACATTTCTACCACCATTCTGTGCACGATTATTGATGTGTTCCCTAAAAAGATGGAAACTTTCTCTCTAGCTCTCCTCTTTTTTAAAAAGATTTTTTATTTATTTATTTGAGAGAGAGAGAGTGTGTGTGTGCACGAGCGGGGGGAGGGGCAGAGGGAGAAGCACATACCCAAATGCTTGACTCAGTCCCAGGACCCTGGGATCATGACCTTAGCCCAAGGCAGACACTTAACCGACTGAGCCACCCAGTTGCCCTCTCCTCTTTCCTTTCTAAGCCTTCACTAGAATTGCCTGTAACATCCATCTTTCTAGCATGAACCTCAGACTCCTCCAGCCTCCACTCACTCCCTAGTTCCAAAGCTGCTGCCACATTTTTAAATATCTGTTACAGCAGCACCGCACTTCATGGTACCAAAATCTGTATTTGTCAGGGTTCTCCAAACAATCAGAACCAAAAAGATGTGTATCTATACAGAAAGATTTATTATAAGGAATTGGTTCAAGCAATTATGGAGGCTGACAAGTCCCAAGATCTTCAGTCAGCAAGCTGGACCCAGGAGAGTCAGTGTTGTAGTTCTGGTCAACAACTGGTGGGCTCAAGATCCAGGAAGAACCAGTGTTTCAGATTAAGTCCAAAGGCAGGAAAAAACTGATGTCTCAGCTCAAAGGCAGTCAGGCAAGGGGAGTTCCCTCTTACTCAGCTTTTTAAATTTTATTCAGTCCTTTAGCTGATTCATGAGCCCCACATTAGGAAGGGCAATCTGCTTTACTCAGTCTACCAATTCAAGTGTTCACCCCTCCCAGACACATCCAGGATAATGTCTGACCAAATGTCTGGGCACCCCGTGGCCCAAGCAAGTTGACACATAAACCATCACAGTTCTCAACCTCATAAATTATCTTTGATCATAAGTGCAAATTGAAATGCCCTGGGGAGCTTCAAAAACATACCATATGCTAATCCCACCCCAGAAATTCTTATGTAGTTGGTCTGAGGTGCAGCTCAAGTCTTGGGAATTTGTATGTATGTATGTATGTATGTATGTATTTGAGAGAGAGAGAGAGCACAAGCAGGGAGAGGGACAGAGGGAGAGGCAGAAGCAGGCTCCCCTCAGGATGTGGGACTCCATCCCAGGACCCTGAGATCATGACCCAAGCCAAAGGCAGCTGCCCAACCAACTGACCGACCCAGGCACCCCGTCTTGGGAGTTTTAAAAGCTGCTGGGGGGGGCGCCTGGGTGGCACAGCGGTTAAGCATCTGCCTTCGGCTCAGGGCGTGATCCCGGCGTTGTGGGATTGAGCCCCACATCAGGCTCCTCTGCTATGAGCCTGCTTCTTCCTCTCCCACTCCCCCTACTGTGTTCCCTCTCTCACTGGCTGTCTCCATCTCTGTCAAATACATAAATAAAATCTTTTAAAAAAAATAAATTAAAAAAAATAAAAGCTGCTGGGGCACTATAGCATGTAGTCAAGGTGGCCAGATGTCCTTCAGCAAGCAAACAGTGAAGCAGAGCAGCCACTCGGGAGCATTTGCTGTGACTCAGCCTACAGCTACCACCAACCAACAACTAAGAGTCTCTTAATTCAATTATTTGAGGGCCCTTTATACACTGCTAGCTGTAACAGCAAGGGAATAGCAAGCAACTTGACAATATACGTGCTACTGAGTATACACATGATAAAACTGAGACCAAAGCATTTGGGGGAAATGGAGATGCTTTGGATATGGGAATGGTGTGGTTTTATTTTAAGCTTTGGTGTTGGTGACAAATAGAGTTATGGCATATGTTTCATAACTTATGGGCTTTTGATTCCATGTACTTTTTATCATTTAGCTGATTTTTCATAATTACTACTTTTTCTTCTGGGAAGTTGGGGGCACATCACTTTTATTTTTCCCCAGGGCTGTGCCCACAGCCAGGAAAGGAGGGATGACTTGACTAAAGGGCCTGCTGGCAGGGCCTCCATGGCAGCTGCTGTCCCAGTGCCCTGGCCTGGGCCCTGGAGTTTGGCCTCTTGTGGGGTGGTGGGGAGGAGGAAGACGCTGGGAGGATGAGTGGAGGGACACTCCTCTCCACCCTAGCTGAAGAAGAGACTAAGGCTTGGGTGTGGGTGATCATCAGATATGATTCTGAAGATCTATAGTAGTTCTGGTCTTTTCCTCGGTGATGCTAAGAGCTGAGTGACACTTCCCTCTTCCCTGAAGGACAGCAATTCTTTCTCACTCTGCTATGGGGCTAATAAGGCAAATCAGAACGGCCATTTACTACTGTCTGGGTGAGATTTCATGCAGTGTTTGCTCCATATCAATCCAGAAAGAGGCAGAAGTACATGGAAATGTTTTGCATGGTAAACAAGGGCTGCATTACATTGCTCCAGCTTTTGGCATGAAGAAGAACTATGCAAAAACTCTCAACTCCTTAAAGGGTGCTAATCCCCGAAAGATAATTTATTGATAACTTGAAAAACCATGGAACCAACCCTGCCACGTTGTTTCAAAACGAAGCCCCACAACGCAGAGTTTCAGTTTAGGAAGATGGACGGTGGTGATGGCTGTACAAGGGGCATGTACTTAATGCCCCTAATGTCTACACTTAAACATGGTTTAAATGGTGTAAAAAAAAAAAAAAAGTTCCACATTAAAAATGAAAGGCATCTCGTATTCAGAATTAACACCATCTTTAAATATGTAACACCAAAAGAAAAATCCCCAAGGTTTTACTGTCTAAATCAGAAATTCTAGGTTCAAATACGTTTGAGAGGCGGCAAGAAACTGAGATGCAGGGAGATCACGTCGATACAACCACCAACAAACACCCAGACTTTGTAAGAGCCGCGTGGTTCTCAAGATGGCAAAGAGCTAGTCAGACCGAAGCGTTTCCTTAGTTGAGCTGGTGTTTTGGTGGCAGAGAATCAACAGGAAGGGAGAAAGACAGGGAGAAATCTTCCTCCTCCAACCAACGAAAAGAGGCCGGCTGCCCACCAGGGCCGCATAGCTGCCCCCACCGGAGCTGCCACCCGGCCCCGCCACCCGGCCCCGGGGCTGCCCTTGCCCTCTGGGCGGCCGGAGCCGGCGGGGCCGCGGCTGACCCGGCGCTGTGGAGAGAGCGTCTGTCCCGCGCGGCCCACTGGGGCCGCGCTCCTTACTCCCAGGGCCTCCTGCGGCTGCCAGGCGGGAGCAGCAGCTTCTCCCGCCTCCCTCCCGCTCGCCCGGCTTCCAGGTTCAATAAGGATTACATCATGGAGCAAGTATGCGGGGCAGCCTGAGAATCAAAGCCGTCACAATCAGAGGCTGGTTAACTGTAATGTTGCTGAAACACATCCTTCCCACCCCCTCCTCTCTCCCCTTTCCCCACCCCAGCCCTCTGCTTTTCGTACTATTAAGCATAGCATTATTGGGGAGAGGAAAATCTGATCAAAACTGTCGACCGCCAACGGCAGATTTTCTATGGATTCTATAAAGGCCACCTTAACGATTTCCCTAATTAATGGATGACATCTTTGGCTGAAGGAGAGGCGATGGATTCGACTCTGTCTTCGTCTTTGTTAACCTTCTAATTAACTTTCGTAGGTCACCCAGGTCTCCCAAACCTAAAAAGTGAAGAGGCCCATTGTGCGAGGAGCAGTAAACTTACTTTTTCTGCTGGGGTACTTAAAAGGGAGAACGATTATAAGCCGAGAAAAATAACTCCATTTAAAAGCTTTGTGGCTTCAGAGAATGCATAGGTCCCTCCCTTAGAAAATAATTGAAACACCTTTTATACCAATATTTCTATGCATAATAAAAACAAATTAGCAAAATGCATCTAAATTCAGCAGCACTTTCAAATTACCTTTTTTGGAATGTAAGCCTCTGCAAGTCAACAAAAGGAGTCTGGTTTAGAGAGAAAATTGCAACTGCAACAGCTATGGGCCTTTATGCAGTGTGAGTGCAGGACAGAGCCAGGGGCTCAGCTATCTCTGAGTCACCTCCCTCGGGAAATCCTCTTGCCGAAGCTGGGGGATGAACTGCCTGGGGGACCCAAAGACTATTCGCAAATGAGTGGATCTTTTTCTGGATAGAAGGGGTTAGGGGGAGGGAGGAGTTCAGAAATATTTTAATGATCTTAGCGAAAAACAGAAATCATGGTGGTGGAAAAGCCAAAAAGCAAGATGAAGAAACCCCACTGTGATCAGTGAAATTGACAAACCAGAACAATTTTTTTTTTTTAAGTAAGGCATGTACCTGTTGGAATGTTAGCGTTGGTGGATTTGCCAGACTATGCAGATGAGCTGTAGCTGCTGCTCCAGCTCCTTGGCATCTCTGACCAAGCAGAGGAGACACTGAGGGAAGAGCAGGTAGGTGTTCAGCCTAAAATGGAACCAAGCTGAAGGCTCCTTTATAGGAGAGCTTTACTGAAAGGGAACTCTGACATATCTTGCAAGGGAATGAGATTCCTAACCCAAGGACAACACCAGCAGTAACTTTAGCATTGTTTCTAATCATAAACAGAATGAGAGCTAATTGTAGGAAAGTACGAAGACTTTACTGTCAATATTTTAATTCTGTCCTTCCATTCTTTATTCTGTGCACCCCCAAATTTTCACACAGGGCAGATTTGTATCCTTTTTTGGTCCTTTAATACCATATTGGGAGCATTTTTCTGTGTTATTAAAAATGGGAACAAATTCCTTTTGGGGTCCTGCCCACACACCTAGAATGAAGATGCAGGGAGCATCTTTATGACCTCTTTTCTGGAAAGCTGCCTCCCGTAGGAAAAACCAGTGCTGTCATGCATTGCTATGGAAATTTAAATTGCTACAACCCCTCTGGAAACGAGGGCAATTTGTCATCATTTATCAAAATTCTGTATCCAAATTTGATACAGAAATTTCTCTGTAGGAACTTTCCATAAGGTACACTTGCCCATGTGCAAAACACATATGTATAAACTTATTCTTTGCAGCACTGCTTATGATAAGTTGAAAGCAATCTAAATGTCCACCAGTTGGAGACCGGTTAAAGAAATCTGGTACATCCGTTCCGCGGAACATCATGCAGCCATAAAAACAGAGATGAGGATGTCCATTATATGCCAGTTTGGAATGGTCTCCGAAATAGCCTGTTAGGTAAAAAACAAACAACAAAAGGAGCAGAACAGTGTGTACGGCATGCTACTATCTGAAGGGAAAGGCATGGTTTGAATACTCCTAAACATTTTCTTCTGATAGCAGTTGTCTTGGGAAGAGAGAACTGAGTGGCTGAGGAGCAGCTGGGGGAAGGAGACATCACTATAACTTTTGTTGTCTTTTGAATTTATACTGTGTGAATATGCTGCCTATTCAAAAAAATAAATACGTGAATTTAAGAATTTAAAAAGGGAAAGGTTGTTGTTTTCTAATCTGCTCTGTGCACATCTCTGCGCAATTCAAGGGTAGCCCTGTCTTAAAAGATTTCTGTTCATTTCTACATCCTTAATAGCTTATTTTAGGCTTCTCAAAATCTGCCTCCTTTAAAAGACCCCTAAAATGGAAGATACACAGTCACTTTCTCTTTGAAATCTTTAAATGTTTTTTAATGAAAAACAGAATAATGCATTCTGTGATTTAATTGTTCAAAATTAAAATTCAACAAACCGTTAAGTCTGTATAAATAAAACATTCACAGCCTTCATCAGCACGTGCATCAGGACAAATGCTTTGGGATTATGGATATATTTCCTAACATTTGAGATGTGCCAAGAAAGAGATAAAGAAATCAAATAAGATCTTGTATTACACAAAATCTTTTTGCTCACAAGAGTCTGATTTACTTGTATCAATCAATTTAAGTGATTCACGCTTTATGAGCTATTCTAAGTGATTGAACTAAAACCTGGAGCCAATATTATCCTCTCCCCACGCCTCAGCCCAATCTGTCAAATGGCATTGGAAATGATTAGGCTGAACCATATGAAATTAGTGTTGTCAATGATCCAATAGCAGCAATTTCAAGATTTAACCTAATATTTTTCATCATGATGATGTTGTAGCCTATAACTAACTACATAACAGAGACATTGTTAGTTGCCCATCCAACATCCATTTCTCCCTTCTTCCCTGTTAGCAGAACTCCCATGTAGTTCCCATTTAGGAAGATAGTAAATCCCACCTCAACTAAACCATATACATTTCTCTTATCTGTGATTGGTTTAGATTTGAGCATGTGATACAATTCTAGGCCAATGAGATATAAGAAAGGACAGCTAGAAACTTCTAAGAAAGATTTTTCTTCCCCTGGACATTTTCAGGTCCAGAGAACCCACCCAGAATTCCAGCAGCCATCTCGCTACTACAAAGGCAGCAAGCATGCAGATAAAATGGGCACGCTAGGGTCACACAGTAGAAAAATGGAAGGATGCTGGATCCCCATGATGGTACTGAGTGGTTGTATAGAACAGCTCTGTAATCCCCTGACCTTGTACTACTTGTTATGTGAAATGATGATTTTCCTAATTGCTTCAGCCATTTTGAATTGGTTTTATACTACATTCCAAACATCAATAGGCCATCCTGGGAAATATTTTTACCACCTGAAGTGATGTGAAGCCCAGGTAGTGTCTTGTAAAACTCCTCAGATAGTTCTGTTGTGCTCCTCTAGTCAAGATTATTTAAAATCATAAAAATAAATGTCTCCTCAATGTCTTTAGTCATTAGGGAAATGCAAATGAAAACCACAGTGAGATACCTACCATTTCACACCCGCTAGAATGGCTACAGTCAAGTAATGGACAATAATGAGTGTTGGGGATGATGGGAAAAACCTGGAACCCTCATGCATTGCTGATGAAAATGTAAAATGCTGCAGCCACTTGGGAAAACTGTTTAGCAGTTCCTCAAAAAGTTAGTCATAGAGCTACGGTATAACCCAGCGATTCCACTTCTAGACGTATATACAAAGGCGGTGAAAACATTCATCCACACAGGAATGTCCACAGCAGCATTACTCATAACCAAAAAGTAGAAATGACACGGATGTCTAGCCACTGATAAATGGATAAATAAAATGTGGCACATCCATACAGTGGAATATTATTTGGCAATAAAAAGGAATAAAGTCCCGACTCATGCTACAACAGGATGAACCTTGAAAGCATTATGCTAAGTGAAAGAAGCCAAACACAAAGGCCGCATAGCATACAATTTCACTTATATGAAATGACCAGAATAGGCACCATGGAGGCAGAAAGTAAATTAGTGGTTTCTGGGGACAAGTGGGAGGGGGAAATTGAAAGTGACTGCTAATGGAAATACATTTTCTTTTTGGGAGGTGATAAAAATGCTCTGGAATTTGAGACTATTGATGCACAACTCTGAATATACTAAAAACTACCGAATTGTACACTTCAAAAAGGTGAACTTAATGATATATCCATTATATCTCAATAAGGTTGTTATGAAACATTAAAAAAATAATTGCCTCCCATAATTATAATTGTTTTAAAAGATCCTAGAATTTTTTAAAAAATCCTAGGATTACCATACAACTGAGAGCTAACCTTCAAAAATACATATGGCCAATTTTTACCATATGATAATTTTTAATCTAATTAGAAGATACCAAAGATAATTTTTAATCTAATTAGATCTGCATTTTTGCAGTCGTTTAAACAAAAATGAGTGGAGATTTTATCTTCCAGTAGACGGGAAACTCTATGAGGCCAGTGTCCACATCTGTGTCAGTGCCAACATGCCCACATGGATTACACATATTACAGAATAAATGAATGAATGGATCATGTTGCGTTTTCTTATGAGCAATGGTGGGTTTAGTCCCTTAAAAAAGCCTCTGTTTACTTGCCTGCAAAATGAGGCTGAAGCAGAAACTAACTTATGGATGTATGTGAGGATTAAATGAGATGAGAGAACTAAAAGTTTGCAGTGTCCCTGGGACATAATGAGAGTCAATAACAGGTAATTATTGCTGTTTTGTTGTAGTGGTGGTTGTTATTACTATTATTGTATTTGGGGACATTATTTCCATTCATCACAAGAGAGAGATATTTTTTACCAGTTGGCATGAGCAAATCTTGAGTAATTATGTTTCAAATATGTTTGTGTTCTTGTTACAAAATTAAATAAGAAGGGATTAGCAACTTTCAATTTCTGAAACAAAAATAATTAGAAATTCAGATTCGGGAGCACCTGGGTGGCTCAGTCAGTTAAGTGTCTGCCTTCAGCTCAGGTCATGATCTCAGGGTCCTGGGGTTGAGCCCCACATCGGGCTCCCTGCTGAGCAGGGAGTCTGCTTCTCCCTCTCTGTCTGCCCCTCCCCAACATTCGTGCTCTCTCTAGCTCTCTCTCTCTCAAATAAATAAATAAAATCTTTTTAAAACATCCAGATTCAGCAATTATAAGATTTTCCAAGTCTATGAGTACATGAAAAAAATCTACTAAAATATAATAGACTTAAAGTCCTATAAATGGCTTAGACTGAAATTTTTTTTTCTAAATTTCTATTATTTTTCAGTTACTCCATTAAGTTTATAATACCAAAAGCCTTTTAGTTAAGTGGTTAGCTTTCAGCCTATGTTACAAATTTTTTAATTGTCTCCTTCACCTCTTCTTTCCACTTATCAATTTATTTATTTATTTTTAAAGATTTTATTTATTTATTTATTTGACAGAGAGAGAGAGACGGCCAGCGAGAGAGGGAACACAAGCAGGGGGAGTGGGAGAGGAAGAAGCAGGCTCCCAGCAGAGCAGGGAGCCCGATGCGGGGCTCAATCCCAGGACCCCGGGGTCCACACCCTGAGCCAAAGGCAGATGCTTAATGACTGAGCCACCCAGGCGACCCTCCACTTACCAATTTAAAACATGCACCTTATTTGAGTGCAACATTTTTCACTTTGCCTGAAGTTTAATATTTACTGATACTAATAGGATACAAATTGAGCTAACAATTGTTTAGAGGTAGGTAGGGGTATGCTAGGGGCCTACTTCAGCCTTCCCACCTCCCATCTCTCAGGGAAAAGCTTAGTTAAGTGATTTATCCAGCATCACATAACCTGTTAATGGGACTTTGAAAGGAAAGCCCAGGACAGGCTGCTCTTTTTTTCTGCTGCTACAACACATGAGACCCCTCCAACACATAACACACGACAAACAATGGACAGGCAGTAAAATATTTCTCACTAGCCAAGACATCAAACTTGATGAGAAAGGACAAGCATGGGGAAAATGAGAAGTGCACAGTTTTCAAGTGCATTCTTCCAGGTTTCGATCCAGGTTTTGATCATGAATCTGGTCACAAGTTTCCATTAGATCAATAAACTTCATTACTCTTCCTGTTCACTCCTGTGAGAAAAATACAAGGGCCAGGGAAAAGTGGAGAGAGGATGAGCAAGTACGTGATTTGCTAGAGAGATTAGAAAATCTCGTTAAGATCAATTCTATGTATTCACACCAACTCCCTAACTGTGCCTCACCTCACCCCACAAAAACAGAGACAACAGAGGGTAGGGTAGGATAGAAATAAAAGAGTCTTCTAATACCAGGCATTAATAGGATTAGATATCACCAAACTGGGCCAGAAATAATGGATGGCAACCTCACCGTTGTACACTACCCCTAGTATCAATTCCTTTTTCTTTGTTCTCAACATCAGTGAGACCCACCCACAAGGGGGAAGATTTCCTCCCAGTGTGAAGAGACTTCCTAACAACTAAGAAAGTTGGCTGTTTTCTCTGCTGAAAGGTTACATCTTGTTTATGGGTTGGGTTCTCTATTTTAAAAGTTCATGGGAAGAGGGGCCCTGTGGAGATGCATTATTCCCCATTCCCCCCAATTTAATCCCCTCATTCAATTCACGTTTTCTTTTCCTGTCCCCCTTCACCCTTTTTTATTCTCTTCCCTTCTTTCTTTCTGT
Organism: Ailuropoda melanoleuca; assembly: GCF_002007445.2. Lineage (NCBI taxonomy): Eukaryota > Metazoa > Chordata > Mammalia > Carnivora > Ursidae > Ailuropoda > Ailuropoda melanoleuca. The sequence goes on from NC_048227.1 coordinate 58,030,679, forward strand.
TTTGCACCTCCATTTCATTTCTCTCAACTCTCCTCCCCTTCTCTTTTAGCACATCAATCTGTAGTTAGTATATTTAATGTTTTTCAGCAAAGCGACAGAGTCTGGATTCTGAAATTCTAAAGTCTTCATCCTGAATTTTGCTTTGCATGATGAAAGATTGGTTTAACTTTAAGAACTACAGGTGGTCCAGCATCCCTTCTCATATCCACCTACCAAACAAGGCGGCCATGTGTCTATCTAGGGATATTTTATAGAACTTAGTATACATGCAATTTATGTATACAGATACATTAAAGGATTTTCTGGATCTGTGTAGCAGCCTTTGAAGTCTCTTCTGCATGTTAATTTCTCTACTAATCCAGATGCCACTGCTCTTTGTGACATTTCAGAGAGGTCACTGAGCACCATCCTTATAACTTTCCAGAGAAGAACAATGAAATGCCAGTGCAGAACTATTTTTTTTATTACCTAACCTTTTAGTATTCTTTTTCTCCTTTCAAGAAAAGCCAGTCAAGTCCTTACCAATAATACTAATTCCTCTCTAACTCAGCCAGTAGTTACCCTCTACAGAGAAACAAGAATGTAATTAATTGTGTTCACAGGTTTACACATTTCCTGTTTTATGTGATTACTCCCCAGAAGGAACTATCTTGAGCCTCTCTGCCTCTACACTGATATTTCTGGCCTTTCCATAATTATTCAGTTCAAAGAATCATAGCTTTTACAAATCAACTCACCTCCTGATTTGGAATTCTAAGAGTTCTAACTACAATTAGCCTATATATAGACTGTAGGGATTTGAAAGAGGTAACAAATGTTAGAGACAGCTATATATTTCAAAAACAAAATGCCAGCTTAAATGAGAAGCTGGAAAAAATATTTTAGTTTTAGCAAAGCAGAGTTTTGAAATTTGTTAATAAAATGAAAAGTTCATAAATTTCTGAAGATTAATCTAAAATATTAAAAATTCCCATACAAATTTAACAAGTGATCTTAATGTGTTACCATTTGGTGAGTTTCAGTTTTGCTAGCACGAAAATAAGTTTTCTGACACTGGAATGGTCATTTGGAAATGGTTTTATACTGTATAAAAACTTAGTCTTATACACTGTGCATAGGGAAGACCCATTTGTGTCTAAAAAAAAAATCCTCAAGATAGTTCAGGTTCTTGCTCTGTAAAATAAACTTTCATAGTATAAAGTTGTGCTTGTTGTAGAAACTTTGAAAAAATACAGAAGACTATAAAGAAACAATAACTGATAATTCCACCATCCAGATAACCACTGTTCGTATTTTCTTCCAGTCTCTTGACTATGCATCTATTTTGAAATTCCTTTTTTAGACTTTTACTGTTCTGTTTTATGCAATAATGCTTCATGCTAAGGCATTACTCAATTTTTCACGACAGGGAGGGAATGAGAGGGAGAAATCAGACAGAAGAACAGGGGGCTGCAAGATTCTCTTGCCTCCCTTCCTCCTGATGGCTGACACTATTTCCCCACATCTTTCTCCCCAGAGGCATTCCCCCAAATCAAACAGAACAAAAAAAAAAACAAAAACAAAAAAAAAAAAAAGCTTTTCCAAACCTGAAAGCATTATAAGTGAGCCTACTCTTATTGACTGTGAAAAAAGTACCAGAATTCTGTATGTGGATAGCTAGGTAATTTGTGGATTTTTTTTTTAAGATTTTATTTATTTATTCGACAGAGAGAGAGACAGCCAGCAAGAGAGGGAACACAAGCAGGGGGAGTGGGAGAGGAAGAAGCAGGCTCACAGCGGAGGAGCCCGATGTGGGGCCCATGTGGGGCCCATGTGGGGCCCGATCCCATAACGCCAGGATCACGCCCTGAGCCAAAGGCAGACGCCCAACCGCTGTGCCACCCAGGCGCCCCTGTGGATTTTAAATTTTTGATTGTTATCTGTTTCTAGGCTCCTAAGAAAGCATGAATGTCTAGAAGGAGGAGGAGGAGAAGAAAAAGAATTTTTTTTAATCAACTGAAAACACCTTTTAGATTCTAAAACAGGGATGATCATTATTCTGATCTCCCTGCAATGTAGTATTCTCCTCAGTTTGACTTTCTTTGTATTTTTATAAGATATTTACTGAATTTTGGTATGTTTGAGTAAATATTACACTTTTCCAAGATGGATTGAATCATTATGGCCTGTAACTTGAGCCAATTCAGTGTATCCTCCTTTTCCTGTAATTCATATGGAAGAGCACATTTGCCATAACCCGTAGTAGGCATTACAAGCCTATAGTAAGCACTAGACTGTGAAAACAGAAGTCTGTCAGCCTGCTCAGAAAATGCCCACTGTCACCTTAGACCTATGTGCATGGAAGCCTCTAAGCATGGCAGTATTGTGCCCCTTCACTGTGCTATCATTTCATCATGAGAAATTATACCTCTGGTTTCTGTTTCCAGCACTTTGGTAGATGAGATGCTGCTATGGTGAATTTTATGTGGCAACTTGGCTAGGCTATGGTGCCCAGTGTTTGGTCAAACGCCAGTCTAGCTGTTGCTGTGAACATATTTGTTAGATGTGGTTAAAGCATATTTTGAGTAAAGCAGATTACCCTCCATAATGTGGGTGGATCTCATCCACTTGGTTGAAAGCTTTAAGAGAAATGGCTGAGGTCCCCTAGGAGGAAGGAATTCTGCCTTCAGTCTTGCCTTTGGACTCCAGACTGCAACATCAATTCTCGCTGTAATTTCCATCCTGCCACCCTGTTGCATGGATTTTGGACTTAACAGCTCCCCCACTCAGTCTTGTGGGCCAATTCCTTAAAATCTTTCTCTCTGTCTCTTACATAGAATATAATCTCTTTATATGGAGAACCCTGACTAATACAGGTACCCTGAATGACAGTCTCAATTAAAATAATTAAAATGCTTGATAAATTTTTTTTGAAGTTTTTCTTTCTTTCGTTTTCTTAAGTAATCTCTAAGTCCAGCATGGGGCTCGAACTCATGGCCCCGACATCAAGAGTCACATGCTATATGGACTGAGCCAGCCAGGTGCCCCCTGATTAAAATGTTTTTAAAATATCTTTTTAGGGGCACCTGTCTATCTCTGTCAGTGGAACCTGAGACCCTCGATCTCAGGGTTGTGAGTTCAAGCCCCACTTTGGGCATAGAGATTACTTTAAAAAAAATTTTTTTTTAAATTAAAAACAACAACAACAACAAAAATCCAATTTTTTAAATGGATCAGTGAGCCAATACAAACAGGAGGGATTTTCAGATCCGAAAAGTAAGTGAAAACAGGAACCCTTGTAGGTTAAGCAAGTTCCAAAGCCGACTTTCACCCTGAGAGTTTCTCTCAGACTCTGGAGACCTTAATCTCAACTCTGTGATAATGCTCAAGGACTGCCCAAGGTAAGAAATCTCTTAGGAGAATCCTTGCATAAAACTAAAAACCCAAGGGGCTATATCCTCAGTGTAAAGATAAATTTAAAATTTTATCCAAAGAGGGGTGCCACAGCAAGGACATTTGCTCTTATGGCTGATACTGGAAAGACGGAAAGAAAACAAAACTTCCCTAAGAATTAGGAAGCACAGCTAGGTCTCATATAGGTTGCTATCTGGATTCATACCACTTGTGTGGTCAAAAAAAAAAAAAAGTTAAACTCTAATAATAGAGTATTTCAACATAAAAGGATCCCAAGTTGGTGGTACAACCAGGTGAATTGACTAGAAAGAGCAAATGCAAACCTTCCCTGCACAAATTCATCTTCAACTTTGGCCTCTAAGAATCCCCAGAAAGAAAGCATGGACAATGAGAAGCTCAAAGGAGAAAAACATCCCAAAGCCTAGAAAGAAACATGAAGGGAAAACCAGAAAAAGCAAGCAGCAGACACGAAAGCAGTGCCTCACAGACATCAAATGTTGACATTATGAGTGACCAAATACAAATTTTATATGGTTAATGATGTTTAAAAAAAAAAAAGGAGCTTGTAAATATTAGCATGGAACAAGAGACAGTGAGGAACATCCAAGCAGATCTGAAATGGAACCAAACAGTACTTCAAGAAATGAAAAACAAAATGATTACTTTTTAAATGAGTGGCCTAAACAGCTGCTTAGACCCAATAGAAAAGAGAATCACTGAACTGGAAAATGGATTTAAACACACTTTCCAAAATACAGTCCAGAAAGAGACAAAAATTATGAAAAAAATGTTAAGAGTTTTATGATTCCTAGTGAGAGTTCATGAAGAAAATAATAGAGCAAGGAGAGGACAATTTCCAAAGATAATAGCTGAGAATTTTGTTAAAGATGGCAGCGCTCAGATACAGGAAGCCAAGTGCATCCCAAGAAAAATAAACAAAATAAATCAACATGTAGCACTATGACTGTAAAAATGCAGAACTCCAAAGGCAAGGGGAAACTTTAAAAATAGAGAAGAAAGACAGATTATCTGTAAATGTGCTTTTCAACAGAAGTAAAAACAAACAAAAAAACCCCAAAGATAGTTGAATCATATCATCAATGTGCTTATATAACTTCAAATGGAGAAATATCAAGTTTTTAGTAGGAAACTTCAATAGCATAAAGATGTCAATTCTCCCCATGTTGACTAAATCCAATTCCATTGAAAAACCCCAACAATATTTTTTATGGAACCTGACAAACTAATTCTAAAATTGAAATGAAATTGGTGGGGCACCTGGGTAGCGCAGTTGGGGCGCCTGGGTAGCACAGTCTTGTTAAGCGTCTGCCTTAAGCTCAGGGTGTGATCCCGGCATTTCAGGATCAAGTTCCACATCGGGCTCCTCCACTGGGAGCCTGCTTCTTCCTCTCCCACTCCCCTTGCTGTGTTCCCTCTCTCGCTGGCTGTCTCTGTCAAATAAATAAATAAAATCTTTTAAAAAAATAAATAATAAATAAATAGAAAGAGGAAAGGGTCCAAAATTGTCAAGACTCCCTAAGAAAAAAATATAAGGTAAGGAGAATTGCCCTCCCAGATATCAAAACTTAGTATGTAAGCTATAGTAAGAAAATGGGATACTAGCAGAAGGCTAGACAAAGGGGCAAAAGCAATATGATAGAAAACCTGGAAACAAATCAATGGATATATAGAGACTTATTTTTATAATGTAGTGGGCACTAGAGATAGAAGATTCAGTCAATGATACCAGGAAAATGTATTAAACAACTTTGAAAAAACTTAATTGGAACCCTACCTCACACCATACACAAAAATCAATTCCAGTTGGATTAAGACTTAGACATGGAGGACAAAATCATAAAACTTAGAAAACAATTTAGGGAAATGCCATTACAACCTCACAATAGAGAAAGCTTTCTAAAACAAGAATTATCAACTTACGAAGGAAAATACTGATAAATTCTACCACATAAAATTAAAACTTTGATTCATCAAAGACATTAGAAGGAGAGTAAAAAGACAGTCACTAAAGGTAAGAAAATATTTGCCATATATATAATCAAGACAAAGGATAATTATCCAAAAATTTGTGTGTGTGTGTGTGTGTGTTTAAGATTTTATGTATTTGATAGAGAGAGAGCCCGTGGGAAAGCACAAGCAGGGGGAGTGAGAGTGGGAGAAGAAGCAGGTTTCCCACTGAGCTGGGAGCCCATGCTGGGCTCAATCCCAGGACCCTGGGATCATGACCTGAGCCAAAGGCAGTTGCTTAACCAACTGAGCCACCTAGGCACCCCCAAAATAGATTTTTTTAAGCTCCTATGAGAAAAACAACCTAATGGGAAAATAGCAAAACTCACAAACATAGTTCACAAAAGAGAAAATAAAAATGGCCCACAGACACCTGAAAAATACTCAATCCTATTAGGAATAAGAGAAACATAAATTAAAACTACAAAGAGATATTTCTTCCATATGTATAACAGAAATTTTAAAATAAGTCAATAATAAGTGTTGACAAGGATGGGAAGCAGTAATAATTCATATCACTTCCTGGTAAGATTGTAAATTAATACAACCATTAAGGGAAACAGTTTGATAGTACCTAGTAAAATTGAGTAAGAAAGCAATTCTAGGGGTGCCTGCATGGCTCAGTCGGTTAAACAACCAGACTCTTGATTTCAACTCAGGTCATGGTCTCAGGGTCTTGGGATAGCAGCCCCCATTGGGCTCCAAGGTCAGCAGGGAATATGCTGGAGATTCTCTCTCTCCCTCTGTCCCTCCCTCCCCCTTTCTCTAATAAAGAAGAAGGAGGCGAAGGAGGAGGAGGAGAGTAAGAAGAAAGGGAAGAAGGAGGAGGAGGAGAAGGGTAAGAAGAAAGGGAAGAAGAAAAAGGAGGAGGAGAGAAGAAGAAGGAGAAGGAGAAGAAGGAGAAAGCAATTCTATACCTGGGTTTATATACTAGAGAAACTCTGGCATACGTGCATACCAGGAAGCATGCACAAGAGAAGTATGTTGAAGCATCTATTATAATTACAAAAGAAAGAAAAGAGAGAGAGAGAAAGAAAGGGAAAGGAAGGGAAGAACTCAAATGTCTCTTCATAGCAGTGAGTACCAGTCCCTTGTGGCATGCTCTCACAGGGGACTACCATATGACAGAAAGAATGAAGAAACCACATTGTGAATGTACCACAATTAATTTAATGCCAACATTAAACGTAGTGTTGGGAGAAAAAAGCACTTCACTACAGACCGTCTAATGTATGCTTCTGTTTATATAAAGTTTTTAAAAAGCAAAACTCCACACTATGTTGTTTAGGGATAGAAACATGAGTAGTAAACTTATAAAGAAAGTAAACAAACGAGCAAAACACAATTCAAGGTGGAGATGACTTCTGGTATGTGTTGGTGGGAGAAGACGTAATCCAAGAGGGCACAAAGGCGTCTCCTTACAGATACTGCTGAGATGCCAGTTTTAAAATGTAGCTGCTAGGATATGAGCATTTATTTTATTTCATTCCTTAAATCATACAGATACATTCATATAATATTTTATATGTATGATACCTCTCACAATCAAATGTTAGCTGTTTTATTTCCAGAATCTTGGCTACCATACCAAGGCTCAATGACTAGGTCTCCTTTGTCTTCCCTCTTCAAGGAAAAGCCATTGGAGAAAGCCATTCTCTTACTCGTTTAAGTCCAGTCCACTCACTCCCAGATTCAGTGCTCCTTCTTTTTGGCTCATGACTACCATATTCTTGGTCCAGTGCTGTACTTGCCCCTGCTCTGTTGTTATCAGAGCTCAGATTTCTGTACTTTTCTGGCAACCTGAGATGGGGGATACCAAGATCATTCTTTCTTTCCAGCAGTGTTTGCTCAGCCAGCAAGTATAAGTGGGAAAAAAAATGAGGTTTAATTATAATCAGATCTCCAGGAGCTTTTTTCCTCTAATGATGTTCACATCGAATGACTCCAAAATAATTCTTTCTAAAAGAAAGAGAATAATTCAAAGCCTTCAGCGCTAACCAGAGTGATGGAACGGCCTGATGCCAGTATGTCACCCCTTTCATAGGTGGACCTTACTAAAATCACCTTGTGTCCCCATCTCTGAAGAATTTCTTCTGTAAAACAGAAATGATGAGCAACAGTGCTGGGTGTTCCTAGAAGCTGTGGTCATAAGCTTTCCATTAATAGACAATAGAGCCTGTCATCAGTTCTGTCTAAACCTACACATTGATGTTGGAAGTTTCATCACTCTGATTCATAGTTGCGTTTTCTTTTTTTTCTTCCTAATAATGCAACATCTCAATCTTTCCATGTCACTCAACTTTTGCTGGTGTGGACACACTCAGCGTTGTCACACTTGCCAATAAAAGTTGAATATTAAATATATTTTTGGAAGGCTTTAATAACTTTCATAATAAGCAAGAGGTCCTTATTTGCTTTGAACTTGCAAAGGCATTAGTAAACTAAAAGAAGGCATACTGAGAATTGGTGGAAGAAAAATATTGATCCCCCAATTTATCTTTTGGAAATTCAAAGTACACAATGGAGTGACAGCTGTTCTAGATTTCCATCAGAGATTAGCAGATAAATTATTGTTGAAATTCAAAGTTGTGACATCTTTAGATAAATATTTGCCCTTGATTTTCAAAGCCTCTGACTCAACAGAAATCTGGAAGAGTTCACAGTCTGGCCCAGAAAGGATGATTTTAAATCTACAACTTCACTGGTTAAAAAGGAGCCCAGGTTGAACTCTGCCAGCAGGTCCCTCTGCTGCTGTTGCTTCCTGATGTCAATGTCTAGCCCCCTCTGCCTCCAGCCACGTTTCAGCCAGTCCTTGAAGGCTTGTTTTCACCCCTCCTACCGAGTCTGCCAACAGATTCAGTACCTGCCATCAGAGCTCCCCTCTACTGTGCCCGTCTAGAGGCGTGCCAATACCCTGGCCTGATGCCTTTGGAGGGTCTCTATACTAAAGCCTTGCTGTTGAAGACGTAGAGTACACAAGTGCCTGCTGATTCAAGAGCAGAATTCTCTCCCATAAAATAAAAACCTTGTAATATAATCTGTTAGCACATGCTCAAGCCCTCCATCAACAAATGGCTTCCCTTACACCTGCACGTGGCCCCTCCTCCCTGTTGTTTCGCTTGGAAAGCCGGTCCTCCAAGAAGAATGTGGCTTTTGCACTAACTATAAGGACTGGGGTGTCTGGTATGCAACCATTGCCTACCCAGCTTACAACAGAGGCTTGTAGGCTGGGGAATGCATCGAGTTTTATTGTTAAAGGAATTTCCTGCCCCTCTTAGTGTCAGTTGAAGAGCACTCTGCACTCATTCTCCTATCTTGAAAGGAGAGAAACAGAGATGAACTCCTGGTCCCTCCATACTTGGTCTTCAGACCGTCACAATATTAACCCTACAATTTTTAATTACTGGCACTTCTCATAGTCGGGTGTGTCTGCAAAGTAATTAGATATCTTTTTTCCAAATTTACACGGGCAAATTCATCTCATGACTTTACAGAAGGATGGTGGTGACGCCTTCCTTTGGGGCCCCCCGTCTTGGGACGTCTCTTCCGCACCTGCTAATTGCTTTGGGAGTCAGCCTTCCCTGTTGTGTGTAAATTAAGGGCAAACTCGCTTTTGTCTCCCTCCCCCCATTAGGAACAAAGTAGTTGCTCAATAAATATCTGATGAATGGTCACACCTCCCGAGGTCTAGAATACCTACGGGGCGTCTCTTTCCCCTCCTCCTAAATCACCTGGCTGTCCTTCCCCCAACTCGGTGGCCCAGCCCTCACCTCGGCCCTTGCCACCACCCAATCCATCCGCGTTTCTCGGCGTCTACCAGGCCTCCCGCAAGGATCTAAGCTCCTGCCTGGAAGTTACGTGCGACCAGGAGGGCGCGACTCGGGTCGGGATGGCGGACAGCGGAGGCAGGAACGGGGACGCAAGGTAGCCACACCCGCGTCCCTTTCCAATTCCCTCCGGTCCCCCACCGCCCCCCCCAGCACCCCCTTCACCCCTATGCTGCAAGAATGTGGCGGAGGAGCAAGTGGAGAATCTTGGCTGCGGCCCCCTCCCCCGCCTTATGAAAAAGAAATTGACTTTTGTTTGGAGTTTGTGAAAAGTGGGGCTCGGGGCCCAGTCAATGGGGCGCCCCGCAGCGCGGGCTGAGTGGAGCTAGCGCGAACCGCTCAGCCGCGGCCCCAATTAATCCGCCCTTTGTGCGGCGCGCCCGGCCGCCCCCACCGCAGCAGCACCAGCGGCCCATTGTTCCCCTTGCCGGGCCGCGGGATTTACCCTTTTCAAACAGCCGGTTTTGTCCAGGGCAGTTCGAGCGGAAGTTTCTCACTGACAATTTGCCCCAAATAGATAGATTTGTCAGAAACGACCTTCGGAAAGGAAGCAAAAAGCCACCGGCCCGAAGGTTGGGCCGGAGACGGGGACTCGACATCCCTCCCGCGGCCGCGCTGCCCTCCGCGCCCCGAGCCGGGCGGCCCCAAAGCCCCGCGGGGGTCCCCAGCGCCCCCCGCCCCTGGCACCTGCTGAGCCAGATACACCGCGGACCCGACCTCCTTTTACCCATCTGTAAAATGGGACCGCTTGGCACTGGCAAGCCGTAAGTCCAGAGCTTTGGGTCAATTCGCGTGGATAACGTTCATTTCCTTTTTCTGTCCCCATTTCCTTTTTTAAAAACTCTCAGCACAAAAACCTGACGCGGCCTCGGCGACGTTGTGAAACGGCTTTGAAGGTATGGGTCTTGGTAACAAGTTCCGGATTGTGCACGTGCTGTTTTCTCTTCTGCCCTCCGGCTCCTCCTTAACAAAGATGTCAACCGTGCTAAATCACAGGTGGTGCCTTTGTAAGACCGGCTATTGTCCCCTCATAAGTCAAGATATAAAACGCTTTGTACTGAATGGCCCGTGATCTGGAGCTCTCAACTTGGGAGTCGGGCTGTTAGATTTTTTTTTCCCACCCACCACCAGAGCCGCTCTTCTCTCAAATGACCTCACTTAATAAGCAAAATCGAAATGGGGAGGGAAAAAAAAAAAAAAACCAACATGCTGTTTGATGAAAAGAATAGTTACTGATTTCTTCACACTTAATGGCAAGTATGAGTCTTTTAAAATACAGTCTCATACCAAATAGATCTGTGAATTTTAAGCAGAACTGAATTGTATTAATCAGTTGATGGGTTTGTTCATTTTCTATCACTAGAGGAGAAATACGGAGGTTGGGACCCCACAGCGGCTATTTCTACTGTACTCAGGCAATCTCTTTCTTTACTCCAGAAAATTTCCTAATAGTTGCACATGAGAGAAAAATTGAAACAAAAAAAAAATCTGGTTTTTGTTTATCCATCAGGTGAATACACAATTCAGCATCATACAGAGGAAACCCTAGGTGGTCTTTAACAAGATTTCAGTGGCTAAGAGCTACAATTTAGAGAAGATGACAATACATACACAGTGTCAATAGTATTTAAACAAACATCCCAGACAACAGAATAATGGTTATTAACTATGATGCTTTGGGCTTCTGACTAATTTCCCATGCCTGTCTGCAGCCAAACAGCTGCAGGATTTTCCCCCTTTAAAACTGTTTATGTGCATCATTTTAAAAATTGCATTTAACAGCCATATCCTTCAGAACAGTCCCTCTGTGTGGAACAGAAGTGAATGGCTTAGTAATAATGATGAAGCCAGTAGCAAGAATGTCTTTCATGCCAAAAGGACTCTAACCACTCTGCTAGAAACCTACTCCTTCAAAAGCTTCTACACCTCTCTGAAATGTGGACAGCTGTCTGATGTTGTATGCCCTGCAGTATGGGTTGACATGTCTAAATAAAGGGAGTTCTTTAACCCTGCTCACACTTGCAGAAGTGTTTTCGAAATTGGTTAAATTGTGCAACTGTACTAAAGTGTACCCCTCCTGGGGTTTGAAAATGTTAAAGAAATCAAAAGAAAAGGTAAGATTATCTTGCATAATTCCCTTCTCACTTACAGACAAATACTGTTTTAAAAATTACTTTAGCAACCAGGACATTAAAATGAATGCATTCCTTGTACACTCCAAACATGCAACTCAATCATTATTTAGCAAATGCAACTGGAAATAGATATATTTAGGGATCCAAATAGGTGCAGTTATGAACACTTGGGTAATTATATATTATTTTAGCTAATCAGAAATGCATGGACTAAAGTTGAATTACTTCCACTGTTTGCATTGTTGTTAACATTTATTAAGCATCTGCTTTGCACTAAAGATGGTCAAAACATATCAAGGAACCTCAGCCTTCAAAAAAAAAGGCATCCAAATATTTGTATCTTAGCTATAGAAAGATACACATATGTTGTATGTGATATATGTGGGTATTTCAAATATCTCATTATTCAACGTTCTGATCTGATTTCAAATCAGTTTCATCTACTCCAAAATCACATCAATTATACCTGAAATTTTAGAAACTAGGAGAAATGTCTGCAACCTACCTCCTGAGTTGTGAACTGCTTTACCTGAAAGGCCAAATCCTCCCCCTCCCAGCAGGCAATCATCTTATGCCCTGAAGCATGAGATCTGATTACCCCTATCATCATCTTAGCTTGCATAGATACAGATGTTATTAACGGCTGTAGTTTATCCAACCCTTTTTAAAAACGCAGCTGCAGCATTTGACTTGGGGACCTCCTGTGAATCCCACTGGTTGACTCCGTCTTGCACAAAGCGCGTGGGGTTTGGGGGAGGGAGAAGAGAGGGGGAGGTTTGTTTTGTTTTGAAAGGTTTTTTTTTTTTTTTTTGAATCAGACTTCCCTAAATAGCCACTCGGCATCTTTGTAAGTGATGTGAATTCTGAAATTACTTACTAGAATAGGAGGACAACAGGGTACTGTGTGAACTAGATCATTTGGAAACAAAGCATACTAGAATGTATGATGCTTTTCACTGCATTGGCAGAGATCAAATATGTGATCCTGATATACTTATTCATGAAATAAAGAATCATAGCTTATTCTCAAATATGTTAGCCACATTTAAACGGGCTACCCCGTTTTACATAACAATTGTTTCTACTAGTGTTGAAACAGTAATCTGGATAAGCAGGTCCCCGCTGTGGAGGGAATAGAGGGATGTTTTTAAAATCTGAAAGGCCCAGATTGGCAATCTACACCGATCAAATTTAGTAATTAATTGTTCAGTCTAATCATTGACTTTTTCTCAGCATCTACAATTAGTATCTCTAAGTAGCTCCTCTTGTAGCTCGGAACATTCCCTCTGCAAAACAGAAAAAGACCTCGAAAGTTTGCTCTCCATTGGGACACAGCAAATTATAAGGACTGTCAGAGAGGGAATTTCAAGAAAAACTTGTGAAGTGGAGGACTTTGAAGTTCTAGAAATACCGAACCATTGCTTCAAGATGCACACAACACTTCTCTTAATTCTGATTATTTCAGACTTAAGTGAGTGAAATTGCCTTAATTGGAGGTTCTAGAAGCCCTTCTGGGAAATGGGAGGTAGCTCAATGCAGTGGAATTAATATTTCAAAGAGCATTAGACTCAGCATCAAGAGATCTGGGTTCTGGTGATAGCCTCTGTCTCTATGTAAGTGACCTAGGACAAGCTTTGTCTCTAAGGATCTCAGTTTTCTCATCTGTGAAATGTTGGAATTAGATGAGTACAGATCTCCAAGGTCCCTTCTGACTTGTGCGCTCTGTAAGTTTGGGCTAAATGGAAACCAAGTCAGACTGTGTAATTGACAGGAAATTAAGAGGTTGAAGAAGGCTCGGTGGCCAATCTCTCCCTGCATATAGTCTGCTTTCTTCGTTCTTTTGTTTTAGAAAGCCAAAAAATTACCTGCATTGCTTCCCAAGGTTTGGAGGTCTAGAAGACCTGTCTCTACTCCCTACCCTCCCTGTTGCTGAGGCAGAGCAAAGGCAAGCCCCCCACCTCAATCCTCACCTTTCATTGTGAGTACAATGAGTCATGGTCACTTATACATTCCACATTTATAAAGCATCACTATGGACCAGAGTGAGAGCACTGGCAATCCAAAAATGAATCAGATATTCTCTACTTCAAGGAGCTCCCTAGCTAGGTGGAGAGCTGAGTATCTCTTATGTCTCCTCTAAACCTCTTACTCTTTTTTTTTTAAATTTTATTTATTTATTCAACAGAGATAGAGACAGCCAGCGAGAGAGGGAACACAAGCAGGGGGAGTGGGAGAGGAAGAAGCAGGCTCATAGCAGAAGAGCCTGATGCGGGGCTCGATCCCATAACGCTGGGATCACGCCCTGAGCCGAAGGCAGACGCCCAACTGCTGTGCCACCCAGGCGCCCTAAACCTCTTACTCTTGCCCTTAGGAAATAAGAGACAGTTTTGTCTCTGTTGACCCATCTTCCTGGGGGAGCAGAAGGAGACTACAATATTTTCTTGCTCCTATGTTTCTATTCACGATCTTTGATTGTGTTTGTTTTAAATACATCTCAAGCGAGTCCCCTTTTAGGGAGGGAGCCCAAGTCCCAAATTAAAGCAATTTGACGAGAGAGAGACATGATGAATTCTTCTGGCACCAAGGCAGGCTATAAACGAATACAAATTTTTATGTAGGAAATAGAAGAGATGGGAGAAAGATGTTTCTATTTGATTACTCTTGGGGCAAAAAGTATCCAAGTACAGGAAGGCTCAGAAGCAGAAGCCTCTAATCCTCAGCCTGTCTCTAGACCTAAATTTCTTTAGCTCCTGTGGCTCCAAGGGAGGGAGGGCATGAATGAATGCAGAGACAACTGTTATTTGTGAAGGGGGGAAAAAAGAGAAGCCTGTCACGTGGAGCATTTTCTTAATCCTATTACTGTTAACTATGTTCATCTTCCCATCTGGTAGGGAGTAAGAGACAACTCTTGGCCAGCACAGTCCTGGAAAACCTCAAGGAAAAAACTCCATAATTCAGCACCAGGTTCCAGAGCATCTGTGGCTCTATTCTGGATTGTTCTCAGTGTGTCTTTTCTGAGTAGAATTAGATCGGACCGAAACAAATTGTAGAGAGGCCCACAGCAAAATCAGGAACAAGCTTGATGAGATGATTTTTCTTTCTGTCACTTAGCACGCCCTCACTGAGCACATACTTTGTGCTAGACAGTCTTCCCCATCCACTGGGAAAGCAACAACCAAGCATACATTGACTCAGGGTTTGGTACCAATGAAAATCAACTTTTTCCTCATGTAAGCAAACAAATAAAGTTGTTTCCGAGTATCTTTTGGAGACTGACTATCAAACCTCAGCCAAGCTTAACTGTTAGGTTTTCTCAGACATTTTCTGGGTCTGGGTATTTCTCAACCCTGCTTGTCAGTGAGGTAAAGGGTATTTTAAGGAATGCATCTCTACAGGTAGAATGGCCTCTGAGAGGGGGTTGATCATTGGTTGGGGAGGACATCTCTCTTCCACACCAGCTTCAGCTCTTTTTGGTGATGGAAAAGCTTTTTCTTTTTCCTTTGCTGTTTTAATTTAAAAGAATGGATGGAGGGACAGTTAATGGAAAAAATGGCACCATTTTAAGGGACCCTAGTGAATAGAGAGCTAGGGTTGAGACCCAAATAACCTGATGCTAGAGGGGTGACTTGCACCCCTGCCTCTCTTATACCATTTGGTTAACAGGACTCTACTTCCTTTTTTAAATGGATGGGAAGGGACCTCAGTAAGAGTAATGGAGTAAGGGAGAGTAAGCTGTAATATAAGACTGTTTTCAGAGGTAGTAGATTCCCCTAACACAAGACCAACTTTCTAGGCATCCATAACAGCTTACTCCACTCCACAATGGTTTAGGGCCCCTTGTGTATTTTTTCCAGAATGTCCTGTGTTTTAGTCCAAGCCAGTGTATTTAGCACCTTTTATGTGTCTGCTCTCTGTATACTCCTTGAGAAAGGGATCACGTCATTAATCTTTGACACATAGTGGGTACTCAGTATGTGTTGAAGGGGGTGATGATTGATGGATGGACAGAGAGACCCCTAGAGTACATGGTCCTTCTTGTGGTTTTATTTCTTATCTCCTGGGCCAAAATATAAACATCTTGTAATAAAAGATGCCTTCCTTGTGTTTTTGGTTTTGGTTTGGTGGAGAGTCCCATGCTCGCACAAGGCTAAAGAGGAAGTTAGGGGCTATGTTTAAACCTGCTCAGAAGGACTTCAGAACATCTGGGATGTGGCTTCCCTCCCTCCCCAAGACAACTGCTGTAAACTCCTCCTTGAATTTGTCTCTGTTAACAAAGTATTTCTGAGATAGGGTGCATTTGCCCCTTAGCAATTATTTCCCATCCTCTACTCACAGGAAAAATCTTTGAAAGTTAAGGTTGAATCATTTACAGATGACTGGAGCCCGGAGAGGTCGTCTCTTGCCCAAGATTACACAGCTATTGGACAGAGCCTGAACCCCAACTCCTGGCGTCCAGTGGTTAGCTTTATTCTGCCTCCAGGGACTTCTTGGGAATTCTTCAGGAGACTTTCCTCCTTTATTTATTCACCCAACATTTATGCAGCTATGATTCAGCTATGCAGCACATTGATAGGAAGATGGAAAGTAACAGTCTCTGTCTTGAGGAGGCTTTCTTCTCTGAGCTGCACCCACTGAGTCCCAAGTTTCTACACCTTAGATCCGAGGTCCCTGTGGCCTGCAAGCAGCTTCGAATAAGGCTGCAGGCACTTGGGCTCTAGGCTCCTCCTGGACCCGGTGGGCGGCCGCATCCCAGCCCCTCCCGCCAACCCTGGATCTTGTAGCCGCCGTTGCCACCGAACCAATCATGCCAGAAAGTCATCATGATGATTTCAGAATTGCATTGTGATTTATGCAAAGCGCGCGGATAATTACAGCCGGGCGCGCAGAACACAGGACGAACATGCTGCGGGTGTGTATGCGCGTGTTGTGCCTTTTGCCAGGGCTGGATGGTGTGGTGGGGATGGGGTGTGTGTGTGTGTGTGTGTGTGTGTGTTTCCATTCAGTGGTCTTCTGGATGGATACTCTGCTTGATTAGGGACTGGTGATAGGAAAAAGGGGGGGCATTCCCATTTTAATTTTGAGACAATTTGGTGAGTCTCGGGAGTATTTTCCACAAGTTTTGGTGCCTACAAACGAGCCAGCAGGGCGAAAATGTCAGGGAATAGGGGTGAAGTGGTTTGGACCCCTCGAGAGCCATAGTCGTCCTACCTCCAAGCCGCCCCCCCCCCAAAAAAAAGCGGCTCCTAGATCTTCTTGCCACAGACTTCTAAACTTTTCCCCCGGAGACAGGCCTAGGTCTAGTCTTTAACACTGGCCTTCATTCTTGCCCGAGAAACATTACTGTACGTGGATCTTGTTCTTTGTCCTTAACCGAGCCCCACTCTGCGTCCACGTGAGGGTGGTGGTGGTGGTGGTGGTGGTGGTGGTGGCGGCCGCGGCGGCGGGGCAAGTGGGTTTCTGGCGGGAGCCAGAATCCCAGGCTCCAAAAGCGAGCCTGGCACAATAACTGTGTTTATCAAATGACGCCCCAGAAATCAGTTCCGTTTCTGGGCGCGGAGTTCAAGTTTGTACTATTTCGCGTGCGCGGCCAGTACACTGCTCAACTTAGCTATCAAAAACTTTGAATTCTGGGGCGCCTGGGTGGCACAGCGGTTAAGCGTCTGCCTTCGGCTCAGGGCGTGATCCTGGCGTTGTGGGATCGAGCCCCACATCAGGCTCCTCTGCTATGAGCCTGCCTCTTCCTCTCCCACTCCCCGTTTGTGTTCCCTCTCTCGCTGGCTGTCTCTATCTCTGTCGAAAAAATAAATAAAATCTTAAAAAAAAAACTAAAAAAAAACCCACTTTGATTTCTTGTCCTGTCTCCTAAAAAAATACTCTCAGGTTTATGGTTTTGTCCCACAATTCCCCAATCTCGTCCCAATACAAAGAACCGAGCAGGGCTAACTTGGGAAATAGCCGTCTCCCTTCTTGCCTTTTCCGGGTGTCCCTACGACCCTGGCGAGGGCGCGGGCTCTCAAGCGTGTGGCGTGCGCAGGCCAGGGCTCCAGGCCCTGCGGAGGCTGCCGCGGAAAGTTGCAGTCACGTGCTGAGGCCGCCTACGGGAGCGCAAGCCTTGCGCCCCGGAGACGCCGGGCGGAGGAGCTGCGCCCTCCGAGGGCTGGGGGGGGACGCAGACACTCACTTTGCACACACAAACTCTCAACGAAAGCCCGGGTTGACCTTGAGTCTGGAGAAAGTGGGGCTAGGGGAGGGCGAGTAGAATTGCGGAGTGCGGGTCTCAGTTCTCCTCCCCGCTCCCCCCCCCCCCCCCCCCCCCCCGCAACGCGCTGCGGAGGGCAGGAGAGCAAGAGGTGTGACCCCTGACCTCTAGCCGGCCCACGCCTGGAGGACAGGCTGGCAAGCTCTTGTTCAACAAGTTCAAGCTGCTGGGAGAGCTTAAATAAGAATTAATCTCTTAGAGATCGGGGATCACCGCTCCCTCGGCGTGCGCTCTCCCAGCGCGGTGCAGGGACCAGGGCGCGAGAGAGCAAAGGAATCGAGGGAAGGCTGGCGGGAGGGGTGGGGGCCTAAGGCGGAGGAAGCTCCCCAGAATCCCGGACGCCTGGACAGGGGGGGCCAGCGAAGCCTTCTGGGGATGAGTTGCAGGAGGGAAAGTTCTGTCCTCCAGTCGCTCCAGGGCAGATAATGGAGGCGACAGGAGCTTCGCTCTGCTCCGGATGGGTTTTGCTTTGGGGAGCGGGCGGCACCCTCCCCGCAGCTGGTGCCCAAGCGGACTCCGCGAAGGCCGCAGGAACGCGGCGACTCCAGCAGACTCCATCCCAGGCCCCAAGTCCGCACACAGCGTCCTCAGCTACAACTTTCCGTAGATAGTTGCAAAATGAATAATTACTCACCTCGGACCAGATCCAAGTTTTACCCAACAGAAGGGGCACGGGACCAAGAATGAACCAACTCACATGGCCATATCCGGTGCGCACAATCACACACAAACACACAGCCACCCAGTTTCTTCCACGAATCTGTCTGGCGCTCTGGAGAAAAGGGGGAAAGCGTTTTGAGAATGATCCATCTCCCCTCCCCTTCCCCCTTGCCATGAAATATAATAATTCATTTTTATTACAAGAGTAGCACCGTCCTCACCATCACGCACGCACAGAGCCACACTCCCATATTCACACTCTAACTCGTCAGCTCCGACAGCGCCTGCATTTTCTTTGGGAGCCGCTTGGAGGTTCATTAATATCATTAGCATTTAACCCCCTCCCTCTTCTCATCCCCTCCCCGCACATGGCTGACGTCAGACCCCGCCAGGAGTTGGGGGAAAAGCTAAGTGGGCCAGGGACGCCCTATTCCCCTCCCCGCGGCTGCCTGTCAGAGCGCTTCTGGAGATATTACAGGGGACCCAGCCGGCAGCGACAAGCAGAAAGTCACGGGGTAATGAACTTCGGGGACCCTTTGCCGCTCTGTGCGCGGCTCTCCCCGGAAACTGGGACCTGGCGGCCTGTTCCCTCGGAAGACTTCCCAGCAATCTAGTTTCCCACTCCGCTCTCGGGTTTGGGCAGCACGGAGCCCATCTGCCTGAGACCGCGGTTGTGTTTTCCTTCTTTCCTTAAAAGAGCAGCGGTCTGTATGAGATCTGGCCACACTCCGCATGCCTAATGTAGAAGGAGAAATTGAAGACTGAGAGACAGGAATGAGGAAAGAGAGGGATTTTGTCCTTTTTGCTCCGTAGGAAGACCATTTTCGTGTCTCCATCTCTGTCCTTCACTATTCCTCTCTTGCTGTCCTCCTCCCTTCTTCCTCGATCTGCCTGTCCATCTCTCCGTTTGTCTGTCCATGCTTGTGTCCGTACCAAGCAACATTCCCAGCAGCTGCGGTTTTGCAAGAGCCGGGAAGAAACTTGAGGATGCTTAAATTCCCACCGTGGAACGAATTCTGAGCGCCCGGGGAGCAGCGCAGCGCGCAACCGACACCCACCTGTCCGGCCCCGGAGACTGCAGGCTGGAGGGCGGCTGGAGAGCGGCGGCGCCCGGCGGCGAGGCGGGCGCTGCCGGCCGGGACTCGGGCAGCGCCCACCAACCGCTCCGCCCCGGGACAGCCAGCATGAGCAAGCCGGCCGGATCAACAAGTGGGTACCTTTGGGGACGCCGCGGGGCTCAGGAGCGCAGCCTCGGGTGGGTGGGAGGAAGGGAGGGGAGGCCAGGGAGGTCCGGACCCGAGCGCTGCAGCTCCAAGCCCGGGAAAGGGACTCCAGCGGCGTGTGCGCTTTGGCCCAGCTCCTTGTAGACCGTGAGTCGGGATGTTTCGTGGTGAGGGAAGAAGAATTTCGTTACCTCTGGATTGCTTGATTCTCCCTGCCCCCCTCCCCCCGCCCTGGTATGGTGGGAAGGTTGAGACCCATGCAGCCCACCAGTACCTCGAATTGCCTCCGCTTGGCCGCCAGGTGCGGAGGGGGGGCGACGGGGGCGGGAACTAGGCCGCAGTTCCAGGCGGCAGCACAATAACACGCTCGCTCAAAACTCCGAGCTCCAGCGCGCAAAAGCAACTCTGCGCAAAGCGGATTTGAATGGAATGCTTTGCACCCCGTTTCTAGCTACTTCAAATAATCCTGCAAACTGGGAAGCAGAAACAATTTAAAAGTCACATTTTCCTTAATCCTAAATCCGCGTAGGTCATAACTGGGGAATTTAAAGTATGGCGAACCGCTCTAGCAAAGAGGGGACCAAATCCCTAATCCCAAGGATTTTTCGAGCGGGAGCTCGGCAGAGGCAAGAGTGTGCGGCCTGTTCCCTTCGCGCGCTTCTCTCCTTCCTCAAACTTGCCTAGCTGGTGGCTCCCCTTCAGGATGCCGAGCCTCGGCTGATCTCTAACTGGCCCTAGACGCCAGAGTGCGGGGCTAAGTGTGTGTGCGAGGGCATCTGCGGGCCCCGTGCCTGCGGAACCCGAGAATGCGGAGGCTCGAGCCGGCGTTGGGCGGGCGTAGTCGCAGGGCTCCGACCTCCCCGCGGCATTTCAGTTCCCGCCTTCCAGTGGCCCGGGGTTGCCTTTTCCGGGGCCCAAGGCTGCGGGTGGCCCCTGTCGCAGTCCCCACGTCCCGGAGTTCTCTAACCGCCCTTGTTGCCGTCGCCCACAGCATTTTGGGCGCTCCGTGCTTTCCTCAAACACCCCCTTCCCTCACGCGCCCTCGTTGTCCTGAGTCTTTGAAAGTTGGGAGAATCCAAGATACTTCTGAGGACTGAGGATGAAGTCCCACTTAAGTGGGAAGCAATTCACTTTAAACGTTTGCTTTGGTTTGGGTGTTACCATTTTTAAAATTCAAGTAAAGTGAATGTGAACAAAAAGAGAAAAGGAGAAATGTTAAAAGTAGGGCAGAGGGAAGAGAGAAGGAAACTTTGCGGCCGCCCAAATCCGAGCCCACCCTTGCGGAGGCCTGGCGTTTTCAGTTAGCCTCGGGCCTACGCTGGCCCTTGCTTCTCTAGTCTCGGGGAAGCCAGGTGGGCTTGCTTTTTGTGGTCCATGTTCTGGCGCGTGAGGTCCTTCCCAGAGGCGCAGAAGGAAACCTTTTCTGCTGCATTCCGAGCCTCTATTGCAAAAACCAGAGCCCGCGGGCTTCGGCAGGCCTCCTTGCTACCTCGCCCTGTGACAGGCCCTCGCCTCCTTCCCTAGAAGTAAGGAGCCTCGGACTCCTTCGCCCACTTGGGGTGCGGAGTCGCCGGGGTTGGTGTGTGTTGGGGGGAGCTTGAAAAAACGAGGCCTCGGAATAGAGGGAAGGGACAGGCGCGAAGCTCGGTTCGCTGGGGGCCGCACCCGCGTGTGGTGGACCGGGACTCAGGCGAACCGTCCAGACGCGGGGCGGGGGGGAAGGCTGAGTGACATGCTGGGGAAACTTGGGAGCTCTCCAACTTCCCAAGAGCCTGAGTTCGGCCTCGGAAGCCTGAGACCCGCCGCAGGTTCGGCCGCTGCTGTGGAAGTTCCTCAGGCCCGCAGAAAGGCAGCCCCCGCCCGCGGCGCCGCTGCATCCCGGCCTTCTCCAGACAGGTGGCGGCAGCCGGGCCCGAAAACTGCGGCCCTCGGGCCCCGGGCGGCGAGGAGGTCGGCGCGCAGCGGGCGAGGTCAGGACCGAGCCGGACCGCGAGGTCTGCAGCCCCAGCCTCACTCGGTTTCGCACAGCTGGAGGGCAGAGCAATGTCACCCGGGAGCCCCGCCTGGGTGGTAACAAGACCCCGGCCAGTCACCCCTGCAGCCCAGACTAACTTCTTTCAACAGCCTCTGATGGTAATTACAGTAATCGAAGCTGCCATATATCTTTAGGCAATTATGACACACAAAAAGCCCCAAGGGGACCCCCTGGCGAGGGAAGTTAAGAACGGTTTTCCAGCCTCAGGAAACTCCCGCCTGCCTCACGTCGGAGCTCGCTCGGTTTGCTAAATGAGAGGAGCTTTGCAACGGGGTCAACCAGCTTGTCTCGTGACCCCAAGTCATCTTAACGTGGTTGGGTGGCGGAGTCTGAGGCGCAGACCCGCTCTGCCCCGGAATTTTCGCGTCCCTCCCTCCTGTGCCCCGCCCCAGGCCAGTCGGCCTGCCTCTAATCTGCCCCGGGAGCCGAGGCCCGGAGGTCTGCGCCGAGGCAGGACCCACCCGCAGCTGTGGCGGTCCCGCGGGGAGACTGTCGAGGAGCCCCGACACCCGACCCCAGCTGGAGAGGGGTCACCCACCCCGCACTGGTCCTCCCTGCGCCCCATGGGGTTCTCCAGAGATGTGGTGTGTCCCTGTCCCCCTGTCTGGATGGGAAGCATGGCGGCGGGATGGGGGGGGGCGAAGAAACACCACCACTACTGCTCCTGTGGGCTTATCTTGGCATCATCAAAAGTGCCACCGGGAAGAGGACAGCTGGGGCGGCAGGATTGCTGAACCCCAAACAGGGACCCCAGCTCAGCCAGAGGGCGCGTGTCATGCTGGGAAGGATGGTTGCAAAATAAGGAAACCAAGTTTACTGTTTACAGCGTGAGTGCGATGCAGCAGAGCTCGAGTCCCCGGCTGCTGGCGGCTGTGAGTTCCCATGGGCGCAGTGACAGGCCCAAGGGGGTGAGGGACAAGCCCCGCTGTGGCTTCGCCTGCCTCTCCCCAGCCGCTCCCCCCCCCCAAGCACAACCTCTCCTCCCACCCTACGGAAAAGGGGGCGCCGAGGAGGTGGTCGCCGCGCCGCGCGCCTCCCCCACCGGCCTTTGTCGCCGTCTGAATTCCCATGCTACTCTTTTTGACGGGTCACTGGTGGCTCTATAGGCAGGTGCTATGGCGGGGTTGTAATTACCCCGGCCGAGCTTGGTCGTTACCGAACCCCCACCCCCACCCTGGCCGCTGGGCTCTCCATGCCCCCCTCCTTCCCGGCCCCCAGCAGCTCCTCCAAGGCCTTGCTCAGGGATTCGCGCCCGCCAGGACGCCTCGGAATCCAGGAGCAAGTTTCCACTTCTGAGACCTCGGGGGCCGTCCCCACGTGGCGCCCTCGCCTCCTCTATTCCCCTGGCCGGGTGGTTCCGACTCGCCACCCTGCACCCCAGCCGGATAGCGTTCCCCAGCCGGAGTGCTCCGGACAGCAACTGTCCAGTTTCACCGAGGCCGAGGACTTCGGGGCCCGGACTGGAGGTCTTGGGTGGAGTCGCGACGGGAAAATTTAATGTAAAGAAGTTATTACTATCATCCTTACTATTAAACAAAGTGTTGCCAATTTAATACTTTGTTTGCGAGAGGAAAGATTTCTAAGTCCCTATGAAGCGCTTCAGTCTGGTTGGACTCTTGAACCTTAGAGAAAATAGTTCCCTCCCTCCTGAATTTTGGAATAGCACCCGCTCCCTAAAGTTCCCTCAAGGTCGGTAGCCACCCCAGGCTTGAGGGGATTCCAAGAAAAGTTCCTTAAGCCAGGAGACTGTCGAGGCCAGTAGGGGTGGAAGGCAATCTAGAGAAACCAGCTAGATCCCTTAAAATATCAGCCTCCCACAGCGGAGGAAAAACAGGCAGGAAGGAATCCACCCGGTATCTAGTGTGAGGAGGTAGGTCTCTGAGGAAGAACTTGGGGAGTGGAGGGAGAAGAGGGTGGCTGTCCCGCGCTAACCTGCGAAGAAACCGCGCACGCGTCGCTCTCTCCTTTGCCCAGCCCGGGGCTAGTTACTTTGGGGGGAAAATGTTTTTTTCCTAAAAGAAATAATTTCTCAAAAGCGATCCACTAAGCATTTTTTAAAATAGGTAAAGCGAAAGTTGGGCAATTACCACTACCCTTATTATCATTAATAATCCTAGTATTAGCATTACAATAATAATCCTAATAATAACAACCGCCCGGCAGCTCAGAGAAAACTCGATTGCCTTCCAGCTGCCATCCCCGGTTCCAGCCGTGTTTGTTTTTCTTCTTTCCCCTTTTACATTTCAAGTTTGTCTCCTCGCGCGCTAACAACTTTCTCTGTTAAATGCGAGAGCGGGGGAGGGAGGCGGCCAAACTTTCCGCGGAGCAGAAAGGCAGTGGCGGGCCGTGCTGCCGCCCCGGCCTGCTGTAATCTTTTATTCCAAAATGGGTCTCGGCGATTAGAAGAGACCCAAATACATGTAGCGGTGCATGAATAATGCTCATTGTAGGAAACTGACACTTGCTCAAGGAAAAAAAAGTTTGGCTATAAAATCACTTCATTATTTGCTTTTACCGCAGCTTCGGTGCTAATCCCTTCAGAGGTCAGATTGCTTAGCATCTCTCTCTCCCGCTCCCCTTGCCTCCCTCTTCTCCGCCCTCCTCTCCCTCTCGTCCCTTCCCCCCTTCCCTGTCTTCCCTGCGATTTCAGGCCGTATTTTAGATATCCCCTGTAAAGTGTGTGGCGACCGCAGCTCGGGGAAACACTACGGGGTCTACGCCTGCGACGGCTGCTCGGGGTTTTTCAAACGGAGTATCCGAAGGAATAGGACGTATGTCTGCAAATCTGGAAACCAGGTACCTCGGCCAGGGCTGCACTGCCTGGCTCCCCTCTGCTGCCTCCCCCTCCTTTGTTTGTGACAAGGCCTCCTCCGAGTTTCCTAGCTGCTGAGGAGGGACCAAGCCCTGACCTCTCCCTTCCTCTCCCCTCCTTCCCGCCTCATCTCTCAGAGGCCCTTCCGCCGCGTGGGAAAGGCGGGAAGAGGTAAGGGAAGATGCAAGAGTTTGCAGGGGGAAATCTGAAATCCCGGCTTCTCCCTGCACACACACACCCACCCCGCTTTTTGTAATCCTCTCACAGACTTTGACACTGGGTATGGCCCACACCCAGTGGCTTTAAAACCAGCCCAGGGAACCTAAGGAACTTTGGAATCTAAACCACACGTTGCAAGCTGAAGAAAAGGCTATGTTGTGTTGCCTGCACCCTACCCCGCACCCCCCACCCCACCCCCCCACCCCATTCCTAGCAGCAGCCCGAGCTCAGTGCCCTGACCACTGCCTACCACGGCAGAAGTAAAAGGCACAACACATCCCAGGCAAGGTTGCCGTCTGAGGTGAATGTGGCCATCTGGAACACAGGACTTGCTCTGCGAAGGGCTTTGTCCTTTCAACTTTGGAGAAGCAGGACTGCTCTGGAAATGAGCAGTGGGGCTTACAGCACCCATGTGACTTTAGCTAGGCCTTGTCAGGAAAGGGCAGAGTGGTCAAGAAGAGAAGGCTCTCAAGGAAGGGGTAACTCGGATCTTCTTCAAGGCTCCCATATCTTCTTTTTCTCTGCTTAGAAGATGTGCCTGGTTGGTTGTGTTTTGGTCTTGAGCAGGCAGAACTGTCTCGAAAAGACAAGGGAGCATGGGCTGAGAATGAGCCAAAGCTTCCAGAAAGAACAAGTAGGACCCTCTGACTCAGTTTCCCGCTCAATAATATGCTCATTTTAGGGAGATCAGCCTTTTGGTTCCACACTGCCTTCTCCTCAGCCAGGCACACAGACCCTCAGCACAGAGCCACCACCTTAACTCCCAAGAAGACGCTGGAGAGTGTATTATTCACAAGTCATCCTTTAGTAACTAAAATGGTAAAACATCTTCACTAATTCATATTTATATATGATATATGTATATATGTATATCCATAGATATACATATACACACACACATGTTGTTTAGAGCTGGCAAATTATTCTTTTTCTTTTAAACCGGTTTTTATTTTTTTTTTTTTTTATTTTTTTTTTTTTTTNTATTTATTTGACAGAGATAGAGACAGCCAGCGAGAGAGGAAACACAAGCAGGGGGAGTGGGAGAGGAAGAAGCAGGCTCATAGCGAGGAGCCTGATGTGGGGCTCGATCCCATAACGCCGGGATCACGCCCTGAGCCGAAGGCAGACGCTTAACCGCTGTGCCACCCAGGTGCCCCTTAAACCGGTTTTTAAAACAGATTTTATTTACTTATTTATTTGAGGGAGACAGAGAGAGAGCGAGTATGGGGGGAACAGGGAGAAGGAGAAGCAGGCTCCCCACTGAGCAGGGAGCCCGATGTGGGCTTGATCCCAGGACCCTGAGACCATGACCTGAACCAAAGGCAGACGCTTAACATTTTGAGCCACCCAGGTGCCCCTATTCTTTTTCTAAAGCTATGTCTGCGCATATCAATTTCCAATAGATTTGGATTATCAACAAAAATAAGAAGATACTTGCATTTGGATAAGTTATTTTGAACTCCAGTCCTGGTACCTGTTTAACTGGGTACACAGCTCTGTATCAGTTTCCAGCTCACCATATGGATACATCACATTAAACACATGCAGGACTGTATCCCTATAGCCCCACAGGAATGAGATATTACTGTGGGTCATCAGATTTGAGCAGGCTTCTACTTAAATTACCTTTTAATTTTATGCAATGCACAGAATTAGGGAATCAAAATCTCAGATGTTATGCTTGATATTTTCAAAGGGGTTGGCTATCAATTCGAACATATTGATGTCAGTCCAAGTCCTTGTAAAGGACTGATAATAGACTCATCAGGCTTGGTGTCCTCTCCTTGCAGACAGAATAAATGGGCTGAGCTCAAGCACTCATCTTCCTCTCAAGCTTCAGATATTTATATACATATGATCTGATTTGAAGACACTCCTAAGAACAAATGAAGGCTTCCATTTTGCATTAGCTTGTTTATCAGAATACTAGGAAGATAACACTTGAGGATAGACATACGATTGCATTTAATTACAAGTCCTTTAACCATCTTTACATTGGACTATTACGCTGGCCAGCAAAGATGCCCTGAAAAATTCACTTAGAAAGCAAAAATTGGGGCGCCTGGGTGGCTCAGTCGTTAAGCGTCTGCCTTCGGCTTAGGGCATGATCCTGGCGTTCTGGGATCGAGCCCCACATCAGGCTCCTCCGCTGGGAGCCTTCTTCTTCCTATCCCACTCCCCCTGCTTGTGTTCCCTCTCTCGCTGGCTGTCTCTATCTCTGTCAAATGAATAAATAACATCTTTAAAAAATAAAAAAAGAAAGCAAAAATTATTTCCTGTATCTTTTGTATTCTAAGATTAGATAAATAATATTCCAATTTATTATTAACAGTAATGAGGACATACAGAAATTGTTTCAAACCTCTGTCCTGCCCTTATTTTAAATATCTCAACGTATTTTAAATCAGAAGGGTGGGATCTCATATAAAAAAAAGCGTATTCAAGTGTGTAATTTTTTCCTAAGGGCTATTTCAGAAAATGTCCCTACCCCAAATTCATGCTATATGAATTTTTTAGATTATGAAGGAAAATAAAAATACATTTATTTTATTCTCTTTATTCCCACAGTACTTGTAACAGTTGCAAGTCATATGAATGCAGGAGAGCACCAAACTTCTTATATATTTTTGGTGGATAAAATGCATATGTAGATATGACTCTTTATGTATCTATGTGTATGTTCCTTCAGTAATAATACCTAACACTGAATGAATTCCATAAGAAACTTTCTCTGTAAATTTCCTCTTCATAGTCAATATTTTTCCAGAAAATTGCATTTGTTAAAACATTTTTTCTCATGCATCTCAAATAAATATTTCTAAGGCAGTAATTAGCTCTTTTTTTCCAGTTATCATGCCAATATTCTCAGTCCATATTATCCTTTTGTTAGACAGTCCATCACATTATCTTCCTGGTCATATTTACATAGTGGGCATTTCTAGATTTTGCCCAGGCCTTGGGCTTTTCCCTTCCCATGCTCACCTCTGTGGGCCTTGCCCTGCTAACCACTCTGGCTTCTGCCTCACCTTCCAGGAATGTCTGTGTTTCCATGAATCTGGGCTGAGGCCAGTCTTTAAGACAACTTTAACATGCTGGTTATACGGTTGTCAAGTACAAAGCCAAGAGTCAGGAAACAGGAGAGTGAAGAATAAATGGGAAATATGTATCTGACAAATAAATCCCCCCCAAAAGTGACAGAAAGAAGTAGACTCGGGACCTGACGGCATAAAGAATGGTTGGCGGGAGGGGGGCATGGTGGGGATCCTGGCTGCCAAACCTGCTTCCAACTGAGCTCTGAAGCCTCTTCCTCTGGGGCCAGGTCGCTGTCTTCGGTCCTGAAAAGTCTCGCCTCTGTTCCACCACATCTGAGCCTGGCGGAAGTTCCCCCCTGGAGCTCCTCCTCCCAAAGCTGCAGAGTCAGGCAAACCAGGCGCTTTGACCCTTCACCTGCTTGGCGAAGGACTTTTCCTCCTTGTCCACTTTCACAGGGTCAGGGGCTGTTCCTTTTGAAATAGCCCCGGGAATCCCAGCCCTCTTCCTACCTAGCCCCGCTTGTGCCCAAGGCCTTCGAGTTTCGCGGACCCAGGCTTGCAGCTCCGAGATCTGTGGCGGGGTCCATTCCCACCTCCACGTTTCCCCCAACCCGGCGCCGGCTTCGCTTCTCCAGTCTAAAGGCCCTGGGGGCCTCTGACCGCCTGCGCTCTGTTCTAGGGAGGCTGCCCGGTGGACAAGACGCACAGAAACCAGTGCAGGGCGTGCCGGCTGAAGAAGTGTTTGGAAGTCAACATGAACAAAGATGGTAATCAGTACAGCTTTTTATTTCTCTAATGTTGGTTGACTAGTAAGTAAATTATATGTACAGAAAATACATGGCACTCCAATGCATGTAAATCATCTCCGGAGCACTTCTTTCCAGATGCAGGGAATTGGCCTCGGACTTTCAGTCTTATCCTTCCTTCTCTCTGCATGAGCCCCCACCCCCACCCCATTGAACTCCCCAGGTATGGCCCATGCCCACATAGGAAACTTGCGCTCCACAACCACCCCCATGAAGACAGCGCTCCCGGGGACCCCACTCTGCTGGGCACACACGTGCGGTATTTCCTGCTTCACATCCTAATACCTCTTCTCACCTCTCCTTACAGCTCTTTTGTGGCCAGCTCTAAGCCAGGTAGCCTTCCACAGGATCTCGCAGTCTGGATAGTCTCCGAGGTTGGAGACTGTGGGGACTAGGAGACTGTGTTGAAGGAGGGAGGGGAGAGACAGAAGCACGCGGAATTTCGAGCCCATGTTTGTTAATTCATCAGGATTCCAAAACCAGGACGGCCATTGTGGCGATGTGGGCTTTTTCTCTCGGTTCTACAAAAAGGGGCTGGAGAGGTAGGGCGACGCCTGTGGGTGCCTCGGACACCCGACTCTCAGAAGGCTCTTAAACGCGCGCAACAAGAGCTAGGGCATCCGATGCTTCTCGGGCAGAGAGCGCAGGCCAAGGGCTTGCCCGGTGGTGGCCTGGCGAGGGCGCCCCAGGCCTGGCCGGTCGCGGGGGTCATGGTCGGGAGGGAGGATTGGGGACTCAGCACAGGTTGCTGAGAGGGTTTGCCTTGGCAATGGGCCGGGCCGGGTGGCAGCTCCAGGAGGCACAGCGCCCATTGGGGAGAGCTCCTTCCTCAGCGGCGCAGGAAGCAGGAGGGAATGTCCAACCTGTTGAACTTGTGTATTGACAAGTTGTCAAGCTCTGCGAGCGGAAGATTGCCCTGAATTAATTTGTTTGTTTAAACTGTTGGCGGTAATTGTCACATCTCCCCTGCCTTCCTCCAGCACACTCCAAGACGGGCTCTCCCTTGTTTCAGCCCCCAGTGTGTCCCCCGCCTCGGGTCCTTTTCTCCTGAGGCGGTCGGAGGCCAAACGCCTTTCCCGCGGGGGTGGAGTGGGGGGTAGCCGTCGTCGGGCTGCGCGGGGGAATAAGCCTGTGCGGGTACGCAGTGCCTGGCTGGGCACAGTGCTCCCTCTCCCCTTTGTCGTGGACAGAGATACCTAACTACTCCCCCCGAGGGTCTCTGGTTTCCTTGCGACCTCCCCTGGGTGGGGAAGAACCCTGAACCGACAAGAGAACACACCTGGTCTTGCTGGAGGCTTGGTCGTTATCGTGACACTTGGGGTCGGGCTCCTCTTCGCAGCTTCAGCTCTCTCGTGCCTACAATGTAAGAGATAGACGATCTCAGAGCGTCTTCCGCCCGCACATTCCCTGTCCCTCCCTCTCTTCACCTCTCGAGTGACCTTGCCGGCCCAGGCGTGGCGTTTGGCCCGGGAGCTCGGCAGCGGCTAAGTGTTGTCGAGTCTCTGATCCTGGGCATTCGTCCATCTGTCTGTCTCTGCAGCCGTGCAGCACGAGCGGGGGCCTCGGACATCCACCATTCGCAAGCAGGTGGCCCTCTACTTCCGTGGACATAAGGAAGAGAATGGGGCGGCTGCGCACTTCCCGTCGGCAGCGCTGCCCGCGCCGGCTTTCTTCACCGCAGTCACGCAGCTGGAGCCCCATGGCTTGGAGCTGGCCGCCGTGTCCGCCACCCCGGAGCGGCAGACTCTCGTGAGCCTGGCTCAGCCCACGCCCAAGGTCCGTGTCCTTGCTGGACCCAAAGGAGTCTGGTGGCTAGCTGAGGGCGGACAGGGGGCACCCATCTCTTCGGATCTAGGATGGGGTCAGGCCAAAGAGACCTCCAGTGGTGCTCGGTTGGGCTCTGCAGGGAGCTTTCGGCCCCCCACTCTCTCCCGTTAAATCGGGAGTGTTCGATTTTAGCGGATAGTAGAGTCACTGCCTGAGCTGGCTACAAATGTGGACTCCCGGGCCCATTCCCCAGAGAGTCCCTTTCAGCAAGTTTGAGGTGGGGCCCAGGAACCTGCACCTTTAAAAAATGCCCTGGTGTGGAGTACTGGCTGAACGGAGGGGCAACCTAGGTATTTCCGGAGACCAGAAGAGCACTTCCGTTTTTAGGAAAAAGGGGTCGGCTACAGCTGGCAGAGAAGAGTCCCTGTGTGCCAGATTGAGGGGATCTGTTGTCTGGGGCAGCAACAACAGGTGGAGCTCACCCCGTTAGGACAGTTTGAGGAACTTGGCTTTGTCTTCTGCTCTCCCTTCACTCCACTCTGAGATGCATGTATTTATACCAGGATTGAGTCTCTATTTAGCAGGGCCACAGCCTGAGCCACTTCAAAAGGCTGCCACCTAGGGACTACCTTCCAGGCTTCCAGCTGGTACCTACCCAAAGCACCCACTCCAGGCCGTGAAAGGGAGGGCCAGCTGCAGCCCCAAACTGCAGGGAAGCCAAACACCTGGGCACACGCACAAGCACAATATTTAATATTGCTTTCTTACCCTTGATGTGTATAATAAGCTTGGGAAAGTAGTGTTATGAATATGTTGTCAGTTATGAATGGGAATGCTCTGTGAATGATTAAGATGTCTAATTGAAATATTTCCATAATATACTAATCCTTTCTAAAAATACTCATATGCATATTTGTGTTTGGGATGCCTATTAATTTATACTTTTTTCACATCTATTTTTATTTACACAAATGCAAGCAGCTCTTGTCTAAATTGGGAGACAGGCCTGGCACTTGGCTCAGTCGGAGGAAAATTTGCTGCAGGGGATAGAAAAGCCAGATGCCCCTCTGGAAGGAACAGGCCCCCAAAGACTGGAAATGGGCCTTCCCCAATGGTTATTATTTCTCAAATTCTATAGATATAGATGTTTGTTTTTTGTCTACCAATGGCAACTGCATGTTTAAGCAGAACATTCAAATGCCTATCTCCTTCCCTACTCTAATTAGGAAATTAAAAGTTTGGCTCTTCTTGCAGAGCTGTGGTTTCCTCACTCCCTGGTGTTTCTCTTTCTTCCCCGCTCAGTACCCCCATGAAGTGAATGGGACCCCAATGTATCTGTATGAAGTGGCCACAGAGTCTGTGTGTGAATCAGCTGCCAGGCTTCTGTTCATGAGCATCAAGTGGGCTAAGAGTGTACCAGCTTTCTCCACGCTATCTTTGCAGGACCAGGTATGACCAAGAGGGCACTGAGCTCTTGGGGAAGGGGACTGGGGGGGAAAAAAAACCCAACAGGGATCAGCCTTATGAAACTGAATGTTACCTGGGAAAATCATGAAGGCCAGGCATCCGTTCTTAAGAGCAATGAGGAAATGATTTTCATTAGCTTCCTACAATAGGTTCAAAATATCTAGTTATGGAATCCTTACTATGACACGTAATTATGTTATTTCAGGGAAGTTGGATCTGGTCTATGAAAAACAAATATACGAGAACATTATCTTTTTTTTTAAGTTTAATTGAAGCATCAAATTTAATCACAAATTTAAAAAATCTTAATCACCTTTAAAATTACTAATAAAACAATGTTTCTTAAGAATATTAGACCTGAGAGAAACAGGTGATGAGAGTCTTCGCCTGTAAGATTTTCAGAGCTAATCTCATTATTTTATATTATTTTATTTCAGAGCTAGTCTCATTATCATTTTATATTATTCACAGCTTTATATTTTCCATTGTGATACTCACAGCCTTGACCACCAGTTGATCAGCATGTACGGTTATGGGGTGCATTGCACACCTCCCACAGGCTAGGATCTCCCTTGATTCTTGAAGTACTTTTAGAGATTTTGTAAACAAATCAAATGGGCATTGTGCATAATTCTGTGGTTGTAAATGACATTCAGAGGGAGAAGAAATATATGCTGCTAAAAATTACTTCGGACCAAAAGCCAGAAATTTTGTTGTTAGAAATCTCAGGAATAGCCTCTGCCAGAATTTTTCTAATCTTAAGGGAAAGAAAGAAAATGAAGTGCTCATAACCATTGGCCATTACCAGTACATTCATGGAAATTAATGACAAATTGCTCAAAAGGCTAATAGGAAGTTTTGAAAGCAAGTGGTTTATTTCTTTAATTCATTTTATACCTAATTAAAGCAGAATGGTGCCTTTTAATATGAAGTATGTTTCCTACAAAGAGACCTAGCAATGTGCTCAAAATATTTAATCTTCTAGCATGGGATGTTCTTTTTTCCATAGCTTGGACTTTCAGACATGGTCAGAATTAGATATTGTTTACCTTGCCCTTTAAAGTATTATTTTCTGTACCTAATGCAATAAAACTAAAAATAAAGCATTTTCAAAATCAAACCTTTTGGTCTGATTGTGATTTTGGTTACAAGCCTTCACAATTCAGCTCTTAGCTCCCAAAAGGAAATACCTTCACATAAATCATCCATATTTGACTGGTTTTTGAGAGTTTTTTCAAAAACGGATTTTTTTCAAAATAGTCAGTTTCTATCTTTGACCAGGTTTGCTGGTTGACTAACCATTTGCTGTGTGTGTGCGTGTGTGTGTGCGTGTGCGTGCGCACGTGTGTGTACTGGCTACTTTCTCTGAAAACAGGTATTTGTATACTCTTTAATACAAACAAAATTTACTTACTGTCTGCCACTTAGCCCTTCCGTGGAAACCCTTCAACAACAAGCAAACTGCAATGAAGTGGAATCCAGTATATTAATTTGGAAAAGGAGCCAGATTTTCATTTTAAATATTCAGTAGCACATTTTATTAGAATGAAAATGACAAGCACCTTGATGCTGTCCACTTATGAGTCTCAGAAAAATCAGGCAGTGAGATGAGGTAAACTCAGCAAAACCCGATTAACATAATTACACCCTGATTTCCCTGCATGCCTCTTGGGAATTAGTGATCTCTCTTTCTCCCTCTCTCTCTCTCCCAGCCCAGCCCCCCAACCCTCTAGGAAGATGGGGGCCCCGATCTGCACGCTTAGTCTGTAATCCTCAACCCTGATAATATCAGCATTTTATATGAAGGGGACCTGCCTGCTGAGCTGCTGGTGGTATTTCATAGAGCCTGGGTCTCTGGAGAAGTTTCTAGGTGGTCGGGAATGAATAGATGCGAGGCCAAGAAGGGTAAACCCTTTTCCAAAGGAAGCAAAGTTTGGGGAATTGGCATGGCTGACTCTCAGATGCATGTGCTTATCTATAGGCACCTTGTCAAAAAGGAAAATATGGAAAATAAAGGAAAAGCTGGAATATTCAGAGGAAAAATTACCAAGACAGGCATTTAAAACACTTTTTAAAATAATGGAAATTTACATATTGAAATTGTTTATAAATTTATAAATTACACACTATATTAT
This sequence comes from Ailuropoda melanoleuca, assembly GCF_002007445.2. NCBI lineage: Eukaryota > Metazoa > Chordata > Mammalia > Carnivora > Ursidae > Ailuropoda > Ailuropoda melanoleuca. Next base: position 58,064,477 of record NC_048227.1, read on the forward strand.
ATTATACATCTATTGTATGACAGCTGATGCTTTTGGAAGATGCTTGGAGAGAACTGTTTGTTCTAGGAATAGCACAATGGGCCATTCCGGTTGATGCTAACACTCTACTGGCTGTATCTGGTAAGAATTGCACAATTTAATGACTTTGTTGTAGAAATTACCATAAAAATACATTACTGAAAAAAGAACAACATGTAAAGAATAACAAATCCCTGCTGAACAATAGAGTATACCTGTCATTTATAAATCTATATTTAAATGCAAATAATGTTGTTTTGTTGTATTCATGACTGCTTGCATTGTTATTTAAATGCAAATTACTGTGTTTGTTATCATCCAAGAGAAGATTTTATATTAACTTTCATACAATATAGCCAGTTTACATGGAATCAGATATCTTAGAGTGACAATTGAATAGATATTGATATGCAGAATTCTGTCAAAAATCAATATTAAATCATGAAAATGCCTTCATATTAGAGCATTTATTCCATATTTCTATTCTAGGCATGAACGGTGACAACACAGATTCCCAGAAGCTGAACAAGATCATATCTGAAATCCAAGCTTTACAAGAGGTGGTGGCTCGGTTTAGACAACTCCGGTTAGATGCTACTGAATTTGCCTGTCTGAAATGCATCGTCACTTTCAAAGCTGGTAAGCTGATGCAAACCCCCCCCCCCCTTCTCCTTCCCCAGGTTTGCCACCTCGCTCATTCAGCCACCTCAGAGTCCACTCTGATCATTGCAAAAAGAGGGGATGGTTTTTGAGGGAGCTGACACTCTGGGGTTGGCCCCGTTTTCCATGGTGGGGAGCTACCCGTTCTCCTGCCGGCCATCTATTTCCAGAGAGGTGCTTACCCATCTGCATTTCCTGTGCTGCTTATCATAGTTTCCCCCGTCTTCGTGTCTAGTTCCTACACACAGCGGTTCTGAGCTGAGAAGTTTCCGGAATGCTGCTGCCATCGCAGCCCTTCAAGATGAGGCCCAGCTAACCCTCAACAGCTACATCCATACCAGGTGACTCTTGTTTGCCTTGACCATGTACTTAAGAAAATTGCTTCCATTGTGAATGTGTGAGCAGGCAGTAATAAGCCAGTTCAAACCCTGTGACTAATTATCCTGTTGCCCGCCAGTTAATGTAGTTAGCATCTGTGTCCTCACCTATCTCGCAGGGTGTGTGAGAGGAGCAGATCAGATTAGATTACCAAAGCGACAGCATTACCAGACCACTTATGGCTGGCATGGCTGAACAAGTTGATCCATCAAAACATTTGGACATGTTTGTGTGAATGGGCCCTGATATGGGAAAGGTCAACAACGGAGGCCAAAGTGTTACGATCTGTTAGTTGATCTCTTACAGAGTGGTTGCATCACCCTTGAGAGGCCATCTTTAACCCCATCATGACTGCTGTTTGGCTTTGGTGACTGGTATCCGTTAAGTTATTTTGAGTCATAGTGTCCATCAGGATCAGGCAACTTCTGGCCAAGCAGAGCCCATCAGCAGAGGCTGTTCTTGGCTAGTTGTAGGAACTCTCAGCCACTGGGGCTCCAGTGGTGCTCCTCACGGCCCTCCAATGGACAAGTCCACCCAGAGGTATAGACTTTCTGATTTCATTTTCAGGTGTGGTGGAGTAGTGGAACCCTGCTAGCTTCCTAAGGTAGGATGGCAGTAGATCTGAGGTTAGCATAGAGTTGCTTATTCTTGTTTATTCTTAGACTGACCTTGAAAGGAAGCCCATGGAAACCTGTCTCCATCATCTGAACATCTCCCACAGGCACTGTGCTGGGAGTAACTGAATTGAGTGGGTAGAGGCGGTTCATGCCTTCCTCACCTAAGGGGTGGGAGAAACGCCAAGTCAGTTGTATTCATTGGGGGTGGTGCCACTTCGGCTACTAATCTGCTTATTTCTGTTATAAATCCTCTTTTGAAAACTAATGAATAAAACTGTTCCCTGTCCATGGAATATCACTGAAACTGTGTTGAGTGATAGTGCCTGTGTACATGTCTTTCAAATTAAAGCGCTATGGTTTTAAAATTTTAAATCCATGTTAAATTTCAGAATGTATAGTAAGCACTTAATATTTGTTCAAAATTATAAAATGGAGCAGTACATAATTTGGGCACTTTTTGCCCACTAAAAACTAACTTGTATATCATGACTGACTCTGACATTTAGAGTCATTAAGGTATAAAGAACATCACACTGAGAAGAATATGTTATCCACTTACTGATTCAGTCAAGTCTTTGCTGAGTACTCGCTCCATGCAAGGCTCCTGGTGGGCATTGTGGGACACCAAAAAGCACAAGACGCTTCCCCCTTATCACTGCATGAGGTAGACAGAAGTGTTCATTCAATTTAGACCAGAGAAGAGAGAAAAAGCAAAGTGGGGAATGGGAGAGACAGATTCTAGTTGGTGAGGGAAAGTCTAGAAAGGCTGGGTGATGGCGGAGACAACATGTGAGCTGATCCTTGAATGGCAGGCCTTCAGCAGGGGAGAAGGGCTTCGAGGAGAGCCAGAACAGGGACTGGTAGAGGCGCTGTGGGAGATGCCAGAGTCCAGGAAGGGGAGTCTGAGAGGGCAGGGCATGCCAGAAGCTTCTTCTAGAGTGACCTGAGAGAGTTCAGCCACAAATTAACAAAAGTCTATTTTAGGAAAATGGCAAGTATAATACTTCTCCCCCACCTCAAAACAAAGAAATTCCTCATTGAAGGAACACATTTACTTTGACAAGGAATTTTTATTTCATGATATGAGCTATAGCTATGATTTAATTTTTTTAGAGAAGGGGGAGGGGCAGAGAGAGAGAACCCCAAGCAGGCCCCACACTCCATCCCAAGACCCCGAGATCATGGCCTGAACTGAAATCAAGAGTAGGATGCTCAACTGACTGAGCCACCCAGGCGCCCCCATAGTTAATGTTAATACCTTGAGTCGTACACAGGACAAAACTGCATATGCCTTACTTCTTAGCTCGTTCGATCAGAGAACATTCTCCTCTAGCACTCTGTCTGGAAAAATAAGATCTGAAATTGAAATGAAAAGTCAGTATTGCAAACTGAGCTAATTATACATTAACTGTTAAAATCACAAACTCAGCTCTGTAGGCTACTTCTCTAATTATCTAGGACATAAGGAAAAGCCTAGGAATTGACATTTCACACAAACTGTATGTTATAACTGAAGATCAATTACATGAATCTGTGACAGACACAGAACACTTACGCCTGAAAAGAAAACTTCTGGTTATTTATGCTAATGGATGAAATTAGGGACATAGATGTTCTAAAAAATAATACTGAATAGTTACTATTATTTATAGAGATATAGTATATCTCTCTCTGTCTCACACGCACACACACGCTGTTACTGTTTCTAGGTAGTACAGTACTCCACATATAACAGATAATTCATTCTTGTTGACTAACCAGCCCCTTCTCAACTAGGAAATAAAAGAAGTGGGTGAGTAGGTTAGTGGATAATCTACATGCAGAAAATCCAGAGTTAATGGTCTCTGGAGTCTCCAAAGTCCATCCTTTCTGGAAGTTACTATTTCCCACAGTGGTTCCTCACCATAGGAAACTTCCAGCATGTTGGGTGAACACTGCAGACACAATGGAGGCTTGTTTACATGGCCACTGCCTCCCACCCGCTGCAGAGTTCTTGCTCCTCAGCCTGACCCTGGGAAGGGAGACAGAGCTGTTGAAGAGAGTAAGGTAGAAGGGAGATGTGGGTCTTGGGATGACATTCCAGAAAACATAGAAGATACTATCAGCCAGGACAGCAAGTGATGGGATGCAGGTATTTTTTTTTTAATGTAGATAAGTTCCACCTTTCTAGACCACATTATTAAATATGGTCTGGTGGTCCTTGTCCATGGGTGATAATGAAGCTGGGCAGCAAAAGAGCCAAAGAGGTCCTCAGAGGTCCAGAAAGAATTATCGGCCTAGGATCAGGTTGAAGAGAGGGACTCCCAGGTGCCCAAAGCTAAGAGACAACCGTGACAGTTGCTCCCCAGGATTCTATTTGCAGGGTGAAGTTATTGGTCAGTTAAACTCAGTGTTCGGCTACCTAACTCCTGTGAAAGAATTTTGGTATCTGTCAGTTTCCAGCACGCTGTGGCCAGGGAGGGGTTAAACCTGGCTTACTTACAGATAGGTGTCCCTGGAGCTCAGTCTTCTGGGTGGTTTGCTGTAGAGGAGGGAGCCCTCCTTGTAAAATATATAGATAGCTAATTCCAAACAATTGATGGAGGAAGCATCAGGCCCGCAGTGAGGTACAGGCATCTAAGGGCAGCAGAAAATTGAACTTGCACATCTGAGCAAAGATGTATGTTGGACAGCAAGAGAGGAAATTGTTAAGCAATTTCTCACATCTTTAATTATATGCCAATTTCATTGACATGAAAGTTGGATGGCACTACCACCCAACAGAACTTAGTCTTTAATTTGCAGTGTAATAAGGACGGAATTATTCCTGAGAGTGACTAAGTATAATGCCTGAATAATAATTTGGAGAATTGCTTAGAAAAGGAATCCATTTTACTGAGGGAACGAGACTGAGGAAGGAGCCTTGGGAATCAGAAAACATGGATGTTAGCGTTACCTTTATCCTCAGCAGAGTGGTGAATCCCTCCCCTGGCAGCCTTCAGTGTATTATCTGACCTGAACTTATACCATGTTTTTAAAAATTATTTTTCTGGGGTCCCTGGGTGGCTCAGTCAGTTAAGCATCTGCCTTTGGCTCAGGTCATGATCCCAGAGTCCCGGGATCGAGCCCCACATCGCATCGGGCTCCCTGCTCAGCGGGGAGCCTGCTTCTCCCTCTGCCCCTCACCCCGCTCATGATCGCTCTCTCTCAAATAAATAAATAAAATCTTTAAAAAAATTAAAATTACTTTTCCTCCAAACAAAATGCAAGCCGTTATGCTAACGTAGAGACAGCACACGATCTTGGCAGCATCCTTTAGGCTCTTCATGCCTCGACTGTTCAGCCTGCAGAGCAGGGCCCGTTTCAGGGAGAGTGGGGGAGTAAAGAGGCCCGGCCAGGAAGAGGGTGTGCCTTCAAGGATGGGATATGAATTTCCATGAGTAATGGATCTTACCCTGCTTTCATGGCTTCTCCTCTTCCAGATATCCCACACAACCCTGTCGCTTTGGAAAACTCCTGTTGCTTTTGCCAGCTTTACGTTCTATTAGTCCATCAACCATAGAAGAAGTGTTTTTCAAAAAAACCATCGGCAACGTGCCGATTACAAGACTGCTTTCAGATATGTACAAATCCAGTGATATCTAAGCTCCGAGTCCCCGCTTTTCAGGGTGGGACCGTATCTGATGAACTTCTACCCACGGAGAACAAGCCTCAACTAACAAACCCTTCAGGAAGCATAAACCTGGGAACGTGTAGCCGTCAGAAAAACATGCCAATGGACACAAAACAGTTCCAGTGGCTTTGACTTGCTGCCTCCCCCAGGGTAGGGCAGCGGGGAAGGAGCGGGGGCGTCACAGGACCACTGGAGCAGAGAGAACTCCCTGCTGCCATGCCCTGGGAGGGAGGCCAAATCAGGGGGGGTTGCCGCAGGCTGTGCCATTCCGCCTCTTACCTGGAAGATCGGGCTGAACTCTCAAAAGCTGAACCATCAGTAGAACTTTCTTTTCCTTTTTAGCATATGAAGTTGGGTAACCAAATAGAGCTCTGTGTATAACATCATACAGCAGCCTTCAGAACTATTTTATGTTGGAGAATTTATTTTAAAAATAATGGTTAGGTTTTAAATCAAAAGTTTTATCAAAAGTTTTTCTTCTATCGTAATACATCATGAAGTGGCCTTCAGGACTGAGTTAGTAAATGAAAGGTAGTTTATGCCGTGAGACTTGCTTCTTCTCTTTTTTTCTCTCCTTTCTCTTTCTTTTGTTCTTCTCCTTCTTCTTCCCCTCCTCCTCCTCCTTCTCTTCAATACCTAGGCCAGGCAACCTTGTCAAAGAGCTGGTGGACAAAAAAGAGATTCTCACCAGGACTTCAGGTTGGATAACATCTCAAAAATAGAAGAGCTTTACTAAAAGAACGCAAGTCGAGGGAGGATGAATAAACAGCAAAACCAAATAAAGCGGAGGTGAAGGATGAGGCAGAGCGCTGTCCCGTTAACACAGTGCTGAAACCAAAGGCGATGGGGGTCCAAACTCGTTTTTCAGCGAGTCACAGCAGAGTAAATGAACAGAGACATGATGCCAGAAGGAACCACAAGGAGATGAAGGCTAAAAGGTTTCTTGATCGATCCATTGCTAACAGCCTGAGACTCTTCAATGCCTTTCAGAAAACCGGTTTCTAGTAAAGCCTCAAATGCACGCATGCACACACACAGACACACACACAGACACACACACCGTCCTATACTCTAAGCTGCTCCTTTGGTATGAATCTATACTTATGGAAATGTAGAAACAACCATTTTAAAATAGCTGCTGTACTTTTCACATTTTGATTATTAGGTCCTAGCACTGAGGAAAAATATTCAGCACTTGGACTATCATAGGATGAGTAAAACTTTTCTTGTACAAAGTGAATTAACTGATTTGTGAAGTTAAAAGGTTGTACTCATTGTATTTACAAAGAATAAAAATATATTGGATTTAAAGGAACTCTACCTGATTTCTTAGCCTCCCTCCCTGGCTGGTTCTCACCCACCAGCTACAGGGTGGTGGTGGCAGCTGGTCTAGAAACTGAAACTCAGAGCAGTCCAGCCTGAAGAACTGAACCACAAAGGCAATTTCCTTTTTACAGTGAATCCCATTTGTAAAATGATGAATAAAGAAATAAAACATAAGATTCCGTTCTCTGCAGCTCTCAAATGTAATTGCATCTGTTAGAAAAATTGCTGTGTGAAGAAGAAAGACGCCGATTAACAGTCTTCATTCACTCACTCCTCCAACTCTCTTGCTAGCATTTCAATCCTGACCAGGAACTTGAAATCATTTAGTGATCAAAAAGATAAAGTGTGAAGGTCTGTATCGGTGACTAAGATGGGGAAGGAGCAGTAGAAAGTGTGTTCAGATGTTCCCGGCAAATCTCAGGGCACCAGCCCCACTGCCAGTGGCCAGGGGCGGAAATCAGAGGTGCCCGAGGCCAGGGGTGCCATGGGCTCCCCCCTGGGCGGCAGCTCCAGCCAGGTCTGGAGCAGAGCTAGTAGCAACTCCTGGCTAAATTGACCTTAGAGATTGCCTGTGTGGGAGTTCAACCAGCCAGGCACACCTCCACTGAGTCCACAGAGAGGAGAAGTGAGTCTTACAGAAAAGTGAGGTACTCAAAGATGTGTGCAAGAACGTTCCTCGCAACCCTGTTCATGTTTGACAATGAAAATATCCACCAGCGGAGAACAGATACATTGTGCTATATACAGTATGATATATAAAGGGAGGAGTTAAAGCGAGTAGACTGGAGCCAATGTATTCAACAAGGGTCCATGTTGTGAAATACAGCGTGCGAGTGGGTGGGAAGTGAATCACAAAGGATACATAGAGCTTGGTGTTAATGTAAAGTTTCAGCCTACAGAACAAGACCAGATTATGTTTATAGATAAATGAATATATCACAAATATTTAAAACAAGCATGAGTAGGATAAACACTAACTGCGTAATAGTGGTTACCTTTGGGAATGTATGGGATTAGTGAAAGGTACCAAGAAGATGTTAAAATAGCTTATTTCATAAGACAAAAAAGAATCGGAAACAAATATGAGATCAATGACAAGATTTGGTAAAGCTGAGCAAGGAGTCTAAGGCTATTCCTCCCTGTCTTAGTCAAGTTCCGCTTCAAGAATGCTGAATAACCTCCAAAGCTTACACCAGCGAACTTGAACTTGAATTTCCTGCTTACGGCACTGCGGGTCCCTGGAGGCTCAGCTGGGCCTGGCTCCAGGCTGCAGTTTTGGGTTCAAGCGTGCTCCAGTGGTTTCCTCACTCTGGACTAGCGGCTTCCTGAAAGCCCCTTCTTTGCACGGCGGAGTGCAGAAGTGAGAGGGGCTGAGCCAAACCACGCAGACACATTTGAAGCTGCTGCTCATGTCACATTTGGTCACCTTCCACTGGCCAAAGCCAGACATGTGTGGCCAAACCCAACCTCCCTCCGGCAGGGAAGTATATTCCTCTCATGGAGGAGGGGTCGGAAGGGTATCACCGACCTATAATAAAATCTATCACAATCATAGAATCTATTTTAATCCATTGAAAATATTCTCAGTAAAGTTAAGAGGGTGTAAGTTTCCTGTGACCTGCCCTAGAAGAGATTCCACTGGACCTGCCTCTGTTTGGGGCATGTCTGCCATCATAAGCATGAATCAAAGCTGGCTTTCAGCATTTGAAAAAGCCCAGGATTAGAAACTCTGTAGCACTCTCTCCTGGGATTTGGGGATCTCTGCTGGAGGCAGCTTGGGTGCTTTAAGAATCTCAGTGCTTGCGTGGATTTTAAGGCAGATATCCTCTATGGACCCCGGGAGCTGGGGGCTGTGCCACAGAGTCCTTGAATATACAAATTCAAGTTATGCCATTCCGATATATGGGATTTGAATATACAAACAAGAGAAGGCGGACCTAGCCAAGCGACTTCTGTAGCCATGGTGCTCTTTCTGGACAAATGGTTTTTCTAAATCTGGGAGGGTTGCTTTTCAAAAGTATTATGTACATACTGTGACAATTAGGTGAGGAGTCTTACATTTGCATCTGAAGCAATTCTACTTGTCCTTTGATCTTAGGGGAAAGAAAGAACAGGAGGTGAGTTCAGGAGCTGAATTAAGGCTTCCAAATTATTTTACTTATAGTTTAGGGTTTTTAGTCCGATTTAGGAGCCCAGAAACTGAACCCCTTGACCAGAGATGTGCACTGTGGTTGCTGTCCTTAACCCTTATAAAAATGGAAACCGACGTTTCTGCAAGTTCTGTTTGTGTGTGTGGCTCTCTCTTCTGGGGATACCTGTGGTTCTACCTCATTCTTCTTAACCTCTGCCTAGTATTCCATTTTATGGATCAATTGTAGTTTATCCAACTAATTCCTTACTGACAGACTCTAAGTTACTTGCTGGTTTTCACTGTAATAAGCTGCAAAGAACCACCTTTCCACGTACCCTTCCATGGACTTGGGGTATCTCTGTAGGAAAAATTTAAAGATTATATGCATTTTTAATTTTGATCCATACAACCGAATGGCTCTCCAAAAGGGTTGTATCAATTTGCACTCCTGCCAAGAGGGTATGAGAGGACCCATTTCACTGCTCGGAATTTAAAAGTGCTTAATCAGACACGGGCTTGATGAACACTTCAGAAGCTGTTAGAAAAATACAGAGAACGCCTGTGTTTCTGTTATGAACGCACGTCTGCTGCGCCGTTTCCCGGGCTGGCCGAGTGGGTCTCAGCCTGCCTGCCCTAGAGCTCGCTTCCCCCGGAGTTTTCAGTCCAGGCCTCTCCTGTGAACGTCTGAGTGTACCCATGTCACGAGGAAGGTTGAGAGGAAGTAGATAAATGATGATCAGTATTTTTTTTTAATAAATGATAATGCAGAAGTAGCTTGGCAGACACTTTCTGCTGCTAAGATGCTGCTCTGAGAATCTCAAGCCACTCATTTTACAATAACATTTGTTATACTCACTCAGGAAAAATTGAAGAACAATAACTCTCTTTGATGAACTCCCGTGCCTTTACCACAAATGACACATGGTTTATTTTATTTAGTCTGTATTTTTAAATCCTCTTTGTAGATTTGTGAAGCCTATTTTGGAACATGAAGTGGCTTTTGGCTCTGCATACTGCTGACCAGTACAGAGACTGTCCTGAGCTGGGCTCCCCAGCCGCGCGCAGAGGGCCGGCTCCCTAATACGGTAACCGGGATGTTGCCACATACCCTGGGCAGCTTCCTGACCTACCCCGTGTTGCAATGCTCTGCTGGGAAACTGCGAGTAGGGTCAATGCTTTGAGGAGGCCAAAGTCCTAGGTTTGATTTTTAGGAGAGAAAGGTGGCCTTCTGCTCACTCCAGTCCTCAGGCGGGGCCAGGAGACCAGCAGAAGAAATTGCCCTCGGTGGCAAGAACCAATCAGATCAAGTGGATTTCCAAACATGCTCAATCCTAACTACTTGCCCCCAGATCCTTTCACTGAGACAAGTCGTTCTCCATCGGGGCTGCTCAGAGAACCCCTTGGGGAGCTCTCAGAGCTCTCAGAGTCCGAGCCGTATCCCCAGCACGATGAGAGCAGAATCTCTGGGCAGAGCCCGGGCTTGCGCCAGGGTGCAAGGCTGAGGATGGGAAGAACTGATACCCGCCCTCAGTCAGGAGCCCGGGGACAGGGGCTCACATCCAGGCTCCAGGATCTTCTGTGCCCCGAATCTCTGATGCCTGGTTACTCTCCCAGCACTCGCTGATGACCTTTAAAAAAGTTAATTCTCTCCCCTCTTTCCCTGCTCTGGCCTGTCATTGAACTCCCCCAGCTGATTGTGGCGCTTGTGATTGAGAACCTCTTCTGACCGCTTCCCTTTCCCCAGAAATTAACGTGATCATTAAGGCTTATAATTTCACTCACCAGTGCTATCAATCAAGGGGCTGCGGAACAGAGTTAAGAGTCCTTTTGTAATTGGCAGCAGCCTGCGATTCAGAGCTGAGCATCCAGCGGCTGTGGGGAGGCTGAAGCAGGGGAGCGCCTGGTGTGCAGGGAGGGGCTGTGCGCCCTTGACCGGACTCCCCGAGCTCTTTGCGGCCTGCTCCCCCAGGGGCCAGCGAGCTCCCAGCTTCCTCAGCCCTACGTGTCAAAAGGACGAAGCCCAGTCTTGCCAGGGGAGGGAAGGTCTCTTCAGGACTCAGGAATAGGAAAGAGCAATGGATTCTTTAGACACTGGGCAACTCAGAGTCGTGTCGGGCAAGGGCAGTGGCTCCAGATTACCTCTAGTTCAGAAGTGGGGGCTGAGGCTGTTGGGCCTGAGGAGTAGCACTCCTCCCCAACCCCTTTGTTCAGAGATCCTTTGGAACCCCATAAACAGCAGCTAAGCCTGGAGCAGTGGACACCCTGTGCCCCCTTCCACAGCCTGGAGTACCTCCAGGCTTCCTCCTGCATGCAGGGGCTTGTGATCAGAGTGGCACAGGGACAGTAGCTGTGTTCCCCCTCCTGGGAGGGTTGGCTTGGCTGATTCGGTTTCGAGTGGACACGGTGCCTGCTGGATTATCTCATACATACATGGCGGGTGGATTGTGGACCAGAGGGGACAGGGTAGTTGTTTTTATTTTAAATAAAACATTACAACAACATTAAAAGTGACTTTTATTAGATAATAATATAGGAAAATCTGGAGGGGAAAAATCATCTATAATTCCACCTCCCTCACACAAGTATTTCCATGTTTGCCTATTTTTTTTCTGGTTCCTACCAATGTAGTACATTTGAATCATTTTGAAAACGATTTAATATGTTGTTTGCATACCTTTCTGAGCATTTCACCCTTGCCTTTGTCTGGCTGAGATATCCATTTGGCTGAGAGAAATACCGGGATTTTCTATAAAAAGAATGAAAGGAGGGGGAGGAGGGGGAGGAGGGGGGTTCTGCTTCTGATCTGGAAAATAGGTCTAAACAACACAATAACATTACAAACCAGGCTTGTTATTTCAAGTTTTCTAAATCTTTCATTCTTTACTTTTTCTTTTTCTCTTTCCTTCTTTTCTTTTCTTTTCTTTTTTTTTTTTGAGAGAGAGCACATGTGAGCGGGGGCGGGGGGGTGAGGGGCAGAGGGAGAGAGAATTCTAAGCAGGCTCCACACGCAGCAGAGCCAGATGAGGGGCTCGATCTCACGACCCTGAGACCATGACCTGAGCCGAAATCAAGAGTCGGACGCTTAGCTGACTGACCCACCTGGACGCTCCCTTCTCTCCTTTACCAAAGGCAGAACCTAGAGAACCAAGTTCACCGAGTTCTGTAGTGTAGAGAAAATTCTGCTTTGGCTTAGGACAGCAAAGCCATGAGGTGTGCTGCTTGATGGTTGAAGTCAAGGGAGGAAGTAAAAGAAAAGCTCCTTCCTTCCTACTTTTTGAGTCTGAGGGGAGAAGGAAAACCAGAGTGTGAAGCAGAGTGAACCAGGCCCGTGTCTGTCTCCCAACTTCCAGACCTTTGACCTGGTGCTGGGGAGGGACATGGAGAAGGTAGGATAACTTCCGGGGAAGAAGGGGCTTTCTGCTTCCACACCTGGATTCTGGTAAGCCACAGTACTCTGAGGCTGCTTCCACAATACTCTTGGGGTGGCCCTAGTCACCTGGCCACAGCATGTGGAAAGACAAGTGAGGTCCTGAGGTTTCAATGTCTCTCAGTTTTCCTCTTATGCAGAAGCTGACCCAAGAACTAGGGGCTCGCCATGGCAGGGAGAGGTGACAGATCAGTCAGCGGAGGGTCGGGGTGGATTCCTGGGTCTAGGACTTTCTGGAGAACTTGGCAGAGGTCCAGGAGTCAGCAGCCACCAAGACCTAAAGTGAGGCCCTGTCCTTGAGGGACCACCACAGGCTCTGACCAAACCTGAAGCCCAGACCATGACTTAGAGCTGTTGCAATGCTCGGTGCAAATACCTACGGGTGGGCAACCCTTCAGCAGGGACCGTTCCTGAGACCAGTAGGGCAGGGGCACTGTGCCTGAGGACCCCAGTTCTTCTGACAACTAGGAGCACATTTCTGCTGTACTAGTCCCCATTACATGGGGACACTTTCTTGGGGAGAAAATCAGGGAAAAGAGGTCACTCTCTGGGAGTCCGCAACATACCCAAAGGGCTATTTAAATCACCCCCACAAGATAAGATGCAAAGTGAATTTTTATCTCTAAGCAGCAGGTGGGAGTTTGTGAAGACCAGGTGAATTGTAGGTAAACTAAAGAAATTGTTTATCTCTGCAATTTGAATTGTAGTGAGTTTCATTTGGGCCTCCTGCATTTGCTCTAAGGAGCTGCCTGAATCATTTGAATTGTGAAATAGGTGAAAATAGACGGCTGTCCAAACTCCCGTACAGCTCAATGGGAGGCCATAACCCCTTGTGTTACGATATTCCTTGTTCATTCATTTCTTCACCCAGTGAAGCTGACTGAGGCTCTGCCGTACACCAGGCCTGAGCTCCAGGGCCAGGACACAGGGAGGAATGGTAAAGCCCTCAAGGAGCCCCTCGTGGTCTAGTAAGGGAGACCAGAGACACAGTTAGCACATGGTGACGACGGCCATCATAAATGGAGACGTGGCCGCCTTGCTAAGGGGCCATGAGAGCAGAGGAACCTCTGCCCTGGGATGTGCAGTAAGCCTTCGCTGAGCTGGTGACAGTTATGCTGCCTCCTGAAGGATGAGCAGGGGTGAACCAGGTGCTGACCAGCGGGAAGGGCAGTTTAGCTGGAACAGCATGTGCAAATGCCTGGCATTTTTAGGTCAAAGCTTCAGTGGCTGGAGGACGTGTCGGTAGCGGCTAAAGGAAGGAGATATGTTTGAAACAAGCCTGGAATCAGATTCCGAAGGGTGTATACACCTTGCTTTGGGCATCACTTTCCGCCTTAAGTTGTCATGTCCATACACACCTTCAGTCCCCTACTAGATGGTGACGCCCAGTTCTGTGTGCCGTACTTAGAATGCAGTCAGGATTTGTTGGACGAAGAGTTCAGTGTGTTAGCGTGGAGTATCTGGGGTCAATTACACTGAGGAGATAGGCTCTACTGATCCATTTGACAAGTGTCAGGACGAACATAATGAGGGGCTGAGGGACTTTGTCTAACAGCAATCAGTAAACTTCTGAGGTTACCTTGAATCCCTTTTGGAATGAATGACTCCCGTGTTTTCCACCAAACCCTTCAGCCTAACCCAACATTTGACGTCTGTTTATGGTTCCCTTTATACTGCACTGGCCCAAAGTATGTCACCTTATGTCTTCTTTTTAAAAAGATTTATTTATTTTAGAGAGAGAGAGAGCAGGGGGAGGGGCAGAGGGAGCGAGAGAGTCTCCAGCAAACTCCCCACTGAGCATGGAGCCCGATGAGGGCCTCCGTCCCACGATCCCGAGATCACGACCTGAGCTCAAATCAAGAGTCAGATGCTCAGTCAGCTGAGCCACCCAGGGGCACCTCACCTTATTTCTTTTTTTAAATTCATCTGACCAGACATTGCTGAAGAAAGACAACGGCAGTAGTCCAAGCCGCCCTACAGCACTGCGTCCATGGTCGTTTAGAAACGTACGCCGTCAACACCAGACGGGACGAGGTCAGCAGGCTGTGTCCCCCAGACAGCTGGCCGAGGCCTGGAAACAGAACCTCTCCTCCAGACAGCAAGCCAGCAGAGGAGTCAGAGGGCCGACCTCACCTCCCAGCTGAGAGAACACACCGCCAAGGAAGGCACCTTCCCCGGAGGAAAAGTGCCACAGTGGGTTAGGCGTTTTACAAAATGCTCTTAACAGCACACACTCCTGTGAAAACAACTTAGCAACTTGTATCGCAAGCCAAAGGTATTCACTCACGTCTTTGGATGTCCTTCTGGAACTTGGGCTCAAAAAACCCCCCTGAAATATAGCAAGAGCTCTATGCATGGAGATGCTCACCATACTGATCTTTATAATAATGAAAATAGTAAAAATGTCCAATAAGAGAAGGTAGCACAAATACATCTCGTATATGTTCCACACTTATTGTTGGATCTGCAAAATGATGTGGAGGCTTTAGTATATGAAATCTGCCTAGAAAAAATGGTGGGATTATGGGTACTATTTTTTAACTACTTTCTGAACAATCAATTAGGTGGTTTTATTATTTTTTATAGATTGACATATTTCTTGTATTTATATCTGTATTAGTTTTTGCATTATTCATATTTGCTTTTACAGTTAACAAATTTATTTAAAATTTCCAAAGCCAGAGGGGCACCTGGGGGGCTCAGTACGTTAAGTGCCCAACTCTTGACTGCTGCCCAGGTCATGAGATCAGGGTCGTGAGATCAAGCCCTGTGGTAGGCTCCTCGCCGGTAGGGAATCTGCTTGAGATTCTCTCTCTCCCCCTCTGCCCTTTTCCCTGCTCTCATGCCCTCTCTCTCTTTCTAAAATGGATAAATGAATCATTTAAAACAAATTTCCAAAGCCGGAGCACTGCCTGCCTTAATCCTGGCTGGGGGGAACGCCGGGGGTTGGCGGGTCTGGGGAGGTACATGCAGTCTGGCAGGTCATAAGGAGGTGCCTGCCTTCTTGGGACTTCTTAGGCAAGTTCAGGGAAAATCTACCTATCCATGGTGTCTCATTGATGCCTACAGGACACACAGGGCATGAAAGCTGAAGAGGGGCATCTCTGACTGGTGTGTCAGTGGTGAGAGAAGCAACAGCGAGAAACCGGCAGAATTTAGAGTTGGCTTTCCACTCCCCTAGCTTCACACCGAGGCACAGGCAGGTAAGTGATATGTCCAAGGTCCCGCAGCTGGCTGACCCCAGAGCTCAGGCTCTCCCCAGCTTCTACAACTGAATTTTGCAGCCCATATAAAAGACCAATTCCCTGCTTCTTAGTATGGAATGGGTCTACTCAGTGCCTCTATTAGGAGCTTACTTTGCTTCTCAGGCCCTTGCACAGGGCAGTGAAGGTGTGCCTGGGGCTTTCACCTCCCAGTGTTCTTTCCCACTGCTCCCCCTTCAGCAGTGCAGGGCTGCCACTCACTGTGCTTGAGTTGTTTCCAGGAAGGGAAGAGAGTTTGGGCCGCGGTGTCATATTTCTGCACAAGTAGAGCTCAAGGATGAAAGAACACTTTCTTTCCTCAACAAATTCTTAGAAATCACGACTACTTCCTCAAAGAACTATTGTTTATTTGTTTGGTCTTTTTAAACAAATTACTGGATACATGCGACGACATAGCTGAATCTTTAAACATGTTGAGTGAAAGAATCCAGACAAAAAAGTACCTACTGGGGCACCTCGGTGGTTCAGTCGGTTGAGCACCCAAGTCTTGATTTTGGCTCAGGTCATGATCTCGGGGGTCCTGGCATAGAGCCCCAAGTTGGGCTGCGGGCTCAGCAGGGAGTCTGCTTGAGGATTCTATCTCCCTCTGCTTTTTTTTTTTTTTTAAAGATTTTATTTATTTATTTGACAGAGATAGAGACAGCCAGTGAGAGAGGGAACACAAGCAGAGGGAGTGGGAGAGGAAGAAGCAGGCTCATAGCCAAGGAGCCTGATATGGGGCCCGATCCCAGAACGCCAGGATCACACCCTGAGCCGAAGGCAGACACTCAACTGCTGTGCCACCCAGGCGCCCCCCTCCCTCTGCTTTTGCCCCTCCCTCCACGAACTCTCTCTCTCGGGTAAATGAATCCTTTTTTTTTTTTTTTAAAGATACTTACTGGTCCAAAGACACAGAGCTGGGATTTGAACCCAAGTGTGGGTGACTTTGAAGCTTATCCTCTTGCTACTACTCCCTGGCCCTGCCTCTTGGCTTCTGGTCTGGGCTCTGGGTCTGCTCTTAGGGGAGGGCCTTGGACGAGTCCCTTCATGTGTCTGAATAATGAGAGGCTTGGATTGTATTGCTCCTGAGATTCCTTACAGTTCTAACAACCTAGGACTCTGTACGTCTCTTTCTTTTAAAAAAATTTACTTTTTTTTTTGGAATAGTTAATAGTCACATGAGACAAAATTCAAAAAGTTCCAAAGGGTATACATGTCACAGACCAGAGAGGCTTAAGAGATGTGACCACTAACTGCCACGTGGTCTTCTGGACTGGATCCTGGAACAGAAAGAGGGTATTAGTGGAAAAGCTGGTGGAAGTCAAAGTTTGGAGGTCAGTGAATAGTGATGTACCAATGCTGGTTTCTTAGAGTTGCCCAAAATACCATGGTCATAGAAGATGTCAACACGAGGGCAACAGGGGGAGGGGGTATATGGGAACTCTTTGTGTTATCTTTACAACTTTTCAGTATATTCCTAAATGATTTCAAAATAAGAAGTGGTTTGGTTTGGTTTGCTTTGAGTGTGCAGTGAGACGTCCTCTCACCCCTGCCCTTGGGCTCTCTAGTCCACCCCCAACCAGGCAGCCAAGAGTAGCTGTTTCTTTCATAATCTTTCAGAGATACTCAACCAACAATCACAGAAAGTATCCATATTGTTTAAATATCATTTCCCAAAACAGAAAGAACGTCTGTGAGGTAAATTCCTCAAAGTGGGACTCCTGGGCTTACAGTTTTGTTATTGCCGAACTGCCTTCCATGAGTCGGGCCAGTTCATCCTGCGAGCAGACAACGTGTATGGAGACCCGCCGTTTCAGCAGCACAGACTTGGCCGAGAGACCAGCTCACCTCAGTTTAACTGCTGGCTCTCAAGATGCAGACCTCTCTAGAATGCCGGCACAGAACGGTGGGGCCGTTCCGAAGCGCGCAGCCGGGGCGAGCAGGGGTGCCCGCAGTGGCCGGGAGCAGCGAGGCTGTGGGGAGCGACAGCCGAGGGGTTCATATTCCTCCCGTCAGTGACTACTGTCCGCGGAGAAGCCGTTCACAGGAGGGCATTGTCTCGGCTCCACGGCACACAAAGGGTCAAGTCTCACAAATGTGCTCGTAGTGGGGGGAAAACACCCACGGGTCAAAATGTTCAGATTACAGGTCCAGGAAAATCCCTTTACAGAAAGAAGACAGCAAATCCCCGGTGCAGTTGAAAGGACAAAACTTTCTTCACCTCAGAGATTCTCCAATGAATAAACCGGTTAAACATGGTTTGGGATTTACTGAACATGAAAACAACTGGATTAAAGTATAATCTAGCTAGAAAGGAAAGGAAATGTACCGAGAGAGCTAAGTAATGGCAAAGCTGCAGTGTTTGCAGGGCCAAGCACGGATGGACGTTCCAGTTTTATAACCAGGTTCCCTTCAATGTTTAACTTCCCTTTAGATCAAGATAGTGAGTCTCTGCTTGCACTGGCCTCTTGGATAACAACCCTGGTATCAAGGCAACTGTGTGAGCCCCAGGGGCAATGCCCAGGAGGCCCCAGGCCCCAGCTGTGGGGGGGTGGGGGAGACGACGCTCAGCGTGGGTCCCGACCTCGCGGCCAATGGCCTGTGCAAACCGCTTTGGGGTCAGCATCGCCCAGGCACCGACTGGTTCCAGAATTAGAAAGATTGGCATTTGTACACCAGTTTCACTTTTTACTGGCCCTGTGACCTCGGACAAATGACTTACACCGTCTCAGTTCTTCGCCTGGTAACGCGAGGATAATACCCACCCAACAGGCTGTTTCGAGGATTAAGTGAGATAATAGGTGTGAAAGCCCAGCACTCCACGGCCGGTAGGCTGGTTGTCTTCCAGACTTCCAGGCTTGCCCTGTCCCCGCACACCCAACAGCAAGCGAAGCCGCCCCGCTTGGAGCAGACTCAGGCCATGTCCAGGTCTCGCCCCGGGTCGGAGCCTTTAGGAGCTGTTACATCACCGGCTCCTGACCCTTCGGTGCCAAAGATCCCCACTCTGGTGTTTATAAAAGCATAAAATAAAACACACCGGATTATGAAGAAAACTAATTTGTTGAAATCATCTATTAAAGTGTTTAAGTTTTTTTTACACACACAGGCACACCCACGAGTGGGGGGAGGGGCGGAGGGAGAGACCATCCAGCAGACTCCCCACTGAGCTCGGAGCCTGACACGGGGCCGATCCTACAACCCTGAGATCAGGACCTGAGCCGAAACCAAAAGTCGGACGCTCAACTGACGGAGCCACCCAGGCGCCCCATTAAAGTGGTTTTTAAAACTTGTGATAAAATAACATATGGGCCTCTCTTTAACACATTAAACGAGATTCAGGCGCAGGTCTAATAGCTATAATCATTTTCAAGTGGTGACAGTGTATTTCGAGACCTGCAACAACACACGTGACATCCGTACTCGTAAACTACTGCTACTCTGGGTGGCTCCTACCTTCATAGTGGAAGAAACGCTAAATCCCAGCTCGGGAACACAGAGTATAGAGATGCAACTTTTTTCCCCACCCCAATCCAGACTCCAGATTTAAACAACAGCACCACCTCTGGCCTCCACACTGCTGATGAAAGGCAGTTAAAAACTGCCAAGCCAGCATTCCTTTGACTCACTCTGGCTTCTCTCAAGATTTTTCTGCTGGTCTGGGATTTTCTGCAACTAGAATATGATAGGCCTATGTGTTGTTTTGTTTCGAATCGCTCCTGCTTGCTACCCCCTCAGCTTCCTGGACCTGTGGTTTGGTATCTTTAATTCTGGAAGTTTCTTAGCCGTTATTACTTCAGTATTTCTTCTGCTCTGTTCTCTTTGCCTCCTGGTATTCTGGTTACAGCTTTCAAAAGGATCCCGTTTTTGGAAGTTCTGGGATGTTTCATTTTTAGTTTTTTCTTTGCATTTCAGTTTGGGATGTTTCTCGTGACCTACCGTCAGATGGTCAGATTCTTCCTAGAAGATGTCAAACTTACTCACCAGCCCCCAGAAGGCCTTCTCTGTTTCTATTACAGTGGCCTTCATGTCTACCACATCCTCTTGGTTCTTAAGAGTTTCCGTTTCTCTGAGTATATTACCCTTGTGTTTTTGCATGTGGTCTTCTTCTGTTAAAACCTTTAATGTATTATATAGTTATTTTAAATAGAACATAGTTATTTTAGATTCCCTGCCTGACAATTCCAAAATCTGTGTCATGTCTGGCTCCGGTTCTGATGGCTGCTTTCGCTCTCCAGACTTCCTGCCTTTGGGCATGCCTTGTCAATTTTGGTTGAAAGCCAGACATGTTGCATTGGATAACTGAAAGTGAGGCAAATAGGCCTCTGTAAAGATTTATGGTAATCTGGCTAGGGAGTGGATGTGTTCGGTTTTTGCTGTAGTTACAGGTACCAGAGGCTTCAAATTCCTTTAGGTCTGCTTTTGTCTCCCCCTTAACTCCGGGTTTCCCTCATGACTCCTCCTCGGAGTCTGTCTTACAGCATTCGGCCGTGACCCGCTAGGACTCTACTGGAGCTCTGGGCGTGTGGTGGTAAAGTAGGGGATCTGTGCATTCTATTGTGCCCAGATTAAATATCTGTGTTTCCGCAGTGCTAGAGCCTTGCCCTTCTGTCCCTTCCTCCCTTCTCTGGTGGCAGCATTCCCCATCTGTTTCCTCGAAGTCTTGACAACCTTGTTGACTATATGTATTTCCCTCCCCCTTAGGTGAGACAGAAAGGCTAGAGGGGCGGGTGTGCAAAGAATGCCCTTCCTCCAACAGGGACTCTGGCTCTGGCAAAATCTTTTGCCCTGGCTAGCAGGCCTTTATAATAAAGAAGGTTCTGGGTGTACTTCACAATGATTATTCATCTCCTCTCCTTGCCAGACCCATAAGGGGATCTTCCTTGATCTTCACTGTGGGTGTCTGGCGGGGAGCCTGGAGGTAAAAAGCCCCAAACTGCAGTCTCTAGGAGCTTCTCACTCTCATGCTAGGCCACACTCAACTTCCAGCAACCCGGTATTACTGTGGAAGTGTTCCTACCAGTTTATGGCTCCAGCAGTTTCTGCTCCAGATAAACAGATTTTGACTGTCAATTCTAGAGGAGCCTCTCTCTCTCTCTCCAGATTTTGGGGTGATGGTTTGCCCTGCAACCTCAATTCTAATGGGTGGGTTCAAGGAAAGACACTGATTTTCAGTTTGTCCCACATTTCTGGGAGAGAAGAGTGCACATGTGTGTGTGGGGTGGGGGACTGTGGGCAGAGGGAGAGGGAGAATCTTAAGCAGGCTCCAAGCCCAGCGCAGAGTCCAGTGCAGGGCTCAATCTCACAACCCTGGTGAGATCATGACCTGAACCAAAATCAAGAATCAGACACCTAACCAA
The DNA here is from genome assembly GCF_002007445.2 of Ailuropoda melanoleuca. NCBI lineage: Eukaryota > Metazoa > Chordata > Mammalia > Carnivora > Ursidae > Ailuropoda > Ailuropoda melanoleuca. Next base: position 58,085,285 of record NC_048227.1, read on the forward strand.
CGGAGCCACCCAGGCTCCCCTGTCCACCTTTTTCTTGTAAGGACAGGAGTGTCAACTTTCATCTCTTTACACAGCAGAGTTGAAACCAGAAGCCCCCTTTATTTTGAATAGCCATTCTCTTGCCTCCATCTGAACTCCCATAACCCTTCTTGTCCTCACATTTGCTGTATCTTCTCTCTGGCTAGACTATCAGTTGAGTCTTTTCATGATGATGTCCTAACAAGACTGAATTTCTTGAGAAAAGGGGCCATGGTTAGCCTCTTGCCTATGTTAACACTTTGCACATATAAAATGCTTGGTGTTGCTGTTCGGTTTTATTGAATTGCTTCCATTTACGACCTTCATTCTAACAGGAGAAAGCATCTGGTGAGATGTTAACCAGCATCTTCTAAATTTCCTTTTGTGCTGTTAAATGAATTATCTTAGACTCTGAATCAAGGTCTTATTTTCTTAGCAAGGTTGGAATAACACAAATTTCACTTACTGTAAACTGAGTTACAAAATAAATTCTCAGGATCTGAGAAGTCCTGACTCCTCTGATTTCCTTTTTGGAGTTCTTAAGTTTTTACTATAATTCCAGTTAAGTAGGGGCACCCTGGCTGGCTCAGTTGGTAGAGCACACCAATCTTAATCTCAGGGTCATGAGTTTAAGCCCCATGTTGGGTGTGGAGCCAAATAAATAAATAAATAAATAAAAATTCCAGTCAGTTAACACACACTGTAATATTAGCTTCAGGTGTACAACACCCAGTGCTCATCACAAGTGCACTCCTTAAACCCCATCACCTACTTAACCAGTCCTCCCACCCCTCTCCCCTCCGGTAACCATCAGTTTGTTCTGTATAGTTCAGAGTCAGTTTCTTGGTTTGCCTCCCCCACCCTTTGCTTGTTTGCTTAAATTCCACATATGAGTGAAATCATAAGGTATTTGTCTTTCTTTTGATTTCTTGACTTTGTTTTGTAATGACTTAAGTAGCTAGGTTAAGATCAAATCTGACCAAATTCTAGGAAAAGGGCCTTCTAGCTAAGTGTCCAAACCGGCTGTTTCAGAATTATCTCGGAAGCTTAAAAAAAAAAAATCTTGGACTCAGTCTTCGGGAGCAATTATGGTACACGGCTAACTGTAGAGAAGTAAGATACTTCTGATCAGCAAGCTATTCATGTCCAAAAATGTTTTTTATACACACACTTAAAAAATCTAACCAAAACCCAAAACAAAACCTATCCATTCATTCATTCATGTTCAGCCTAGTGGACACAGGAAATGTTACTGAAAATTCATCCTTCCACTCATTCAATAAATTTACTGAGCACCAAGTGAAGGCTGGCTACCAGGTTGCGGGCTCTGTCCAAAAGAAGCAAGTGCACTAATGCACAGCTTAGAGTCAGACACCCCGACAGTCTTCAGCCAGAGCCATCACATCCTGGATAACGTCGTGAGCATGTCACTTACGCCTGTATCGTCTCGTCTTCTCACGTGTGAGAGGGTACCATCTGCTTCCTAGGGAAGCTCTGTGACAGAGATCACAAAGTACTGAGGAAGACTTACACTTCATCCTCCTAAAACAGCTCCTAACTTGTTTTTCGGTCCAAGCACTTGCACAGCGTAACCATCACTGCTGGCAGCCACCGAGCCCTTCATCTATGTGCCAGGCAGTGCGCCACGCTGTCTGCGCATCCAGACGTCAGACTTCTTCATCTGTGACGGTCTAGGGGCCAGTGGCCTCCTCCTGCCACTGGCCGTGTGTATCCTCACTCCGGTGACCAAAATACTGACAAAGCAAGCTGAGGCAACAGGACAAGAACGCTGAGCTCGAAAGCCACAGGATGTAATGAAAAGGAGATCCCCCCTGCGTCCCCCTCCGAGGTCATCACCACAACTGAGGGTCATGACGGCAGAACCTCCAAGAAGGAAGCCAAATGCCAGATAAACCTATCTGGAATTGCCGTGGGTTTAATGGTACCCTCTGCTGCTACTGCCATATCAAGGACCACCACCGCCATCAGGTAACTATTATTAAATCTTTACGTGCCCAGACACTGCTGTTCTAAGGATTTTACATTCAGTTCCCCACAACTATAAGTTACCGAAGGTTTTATCACTGCTGCTGACCCTTCACAACTAGCAGCTGAGACAAGGCAGTTACTCACTGAGAGGACACCAAGCCTGAGTCTTGCAGCACAACTCACTGCCAAATTAACTTCTGCTTCTGGTAAGACCCTTAAGGGCTTCTAGAACCTCCTGCTATATGGCTAGAATTAATAGCACCTGCATTTTCACTTCATAGGGTTAAAGGTGTCATTTCATTTTTATTTTTTTAAAGATTTATTTGAGAGAGAGAGTGTGTGCTCAACGTAAGGAGGGGGGACAGAGGGAGAGGGATTAGCAGACTCCCTGCTGAGCGTGGAGCCCAACTCGACTTGACTGGGGGCTCGATCCCAGGACTCTGAGATCATAACCTGAGCCAAAATCAAGAGTGGGACACTTAACCAACTGAGCCACCCAGGCACCTCAAAGGTGTCATTTTAATATGGACCACGGTTTCAATTCTCTAAGAGACAACACTGAGTACTTTCCCAAATCTGGCAAAAAACATATCGCCTGAAATAAGCAACTTTTCACCTAACTTGAAACCTTCAACTTTCTAAGAGCATCCCTGCCCTTAGGCAATTGTAGAGGTTAAAAGTAAGCAGGCCAGTATGACCCCTCCGAAGCCACATTATTCCCTTGTCTATAAATGACGAAAATCAGAAGAATTCCAGGAAGTGGAAGCCTCTACACTCCTGGCGTTGCTGAGCCGCACGCGGCCACCCGGCGCTGTGGGAGGCCCACAGCCTCTCCAGCTTCCGCCCACTACATTCAGTAGCGCTCCCCAGTTGCGACAACCAAAAACGTCTTGGGCTATGGCTACATGTGCCTTGGGGGCAAAACCAACCCTGCTCAAAAACCACTGCTTGAGAGGAATTAATTCAGACCTACCATTACTCCGTTCTGCGTACCAGAAACTGACAGCCTTTGAGGTTACTTCTCTAGCTCACTGAAACACAGTTCACCTGTTGTTTAGCTGCGTACCTTCTGAATTTATAGTAACTGAAATGTCCAGTTTATGGAATTGTGAAATATTATTTAAGCGACAAAAGGCCTTAGAGGGCAGCTCTGATTCCTAGGCCTTCCAATCTGCTTGGTGGACATCCTAGTTTGGCCCAGACCAAAGCTGGTTTCCTCTCAAATGGACTGGACTGTGTCCAGAGGAGACACCTCCGGAGTGGGAGGACAAACTTTCCTTACCTTCAGGTTTAACTCGGGGTCCCCTCAGGTCCTCCCAAACCACCAGATGTTGTACAGATTCAAACTAGAGACCACATTCTGGCTGCAAAGGTCTGGCTACAGCACAAGTTAGGCGGCAAGGAGTCATGCATTTTCTAGTTTCTTGTCACTTACCACAAGTCAGGCTAGAACACTGTGCCCTTCTCCCTTGGTCAAAGAGGATAAAGTGTGCCACAATCCCAAACCAAACTAAAGAGAAAGCATGAGTCTGCTGACCTAGAAAAGGGTTACTACATCCTTGCTAAGTGTGTTTAAACAAGCTGCTCGGACAAACTACGAAAAAAATCCCTCTGAAAAACAGGAGGCACGGTATTGACTTATCTCAAAAGCCCTTTTAAGAAGAATGACTTGAGATTATAAAGCATTTTTCAAATACACAAAGTGCTTCATACCAACTCAGTAAGCTTTAAGGAATGCCTTTTTTAGTACATCACTTTTTTTTGTTGTATAAAAGAAAATACCCCAATTCAAAGGGTGGTAGTATATTTGATATCACCACTGTTTAAGAGGAATGGAGTTACAGGAATGAGAAGCGTATAATTAGTAAATAATCCCTCTCCACAGTGAGTTAAGCAGGACAAGCCATAAAGGGGGAAAAAGCAGCCGGAGGCAACACCATCAGTGCATATCAGAAATGCTTTTTTATTTTTATTTGAAAACAACTTAAATTTTTAGACAAATGATTTTAGAATATAAATTTGATTTTGTTTTTATACAGAATATAAAGATTTCCCTCATTGATCTTCCATGTGAAGGGTATTACAAGCCTGAAGGGAGAGACTTTCTGCACACAGGTGTGTGTCTTACGCACGGGGGACTGGAAACCAATGGCGTAGTGCTTCTATACATAAATTAGGTCAAGGGACATCACATATTAAAAAGGGAGAAGAGAAATATCCTAGTTAATCAGATTCAGGAAGCAAACAGGACACAAAAACTGTGCAGGTAAGACCGAGTCAGTAACTTTAGTTAGGGCACTGCGGGTTCTACTGGAGTAACAGGTCTGCGAGGCGACAGCGTGGACCACATTAAAACAAGGAAGAGCTATTTATATAGAAAGGCTGGAATGAGGGATTCTCACTGAAGCAAATTAACTTCTTGTCAACTGCCAAAACAGAACAAAACAGAACTGAGCATCTGAATGTTAGTATACTGAAGGCATGTTATACCAGTTTCTGTGCAGCATGCTAAAAGTTAGTTAGAACTTCTTCACTGGTGCATATGAATCATTAATAGTCACGGAAAGTTTTTGTGGTTTTTTTTTGCCCCTTCTCACCAAATTTCAGGCATGTCTTATTTTAGATGGAGTATAGCTTTTATCTATAATTTCATCCTGTAAAAACATGTGAAGACAACGTTCATTCTGTGCCAGAGGATGACCAGCGACCCTAGGAATTAAAAAATACAAACTTAGTCCAATATTTTTCAGAAGTGGGGCTGGGGGGTCAAACACACATATTCTAAGGTTAAAAAGCATGTACGATTTAGCAGTAGTGTTACTCTGGACTGCTCACAAGGCTATGCTCAATCAACGAATGGCAGACAGCTCCTTTCCTCTGGCTCACTAGGGTCATTTAGACAACATTTAATCACTAACTTTGCACTCCTTCTGGGACACGTACCCAATTAACTGCTTCACATGTTAACTGGTATATTCACTCACAAGAAACCTAAATGAGTTTTAATGTTAAAAGTGAAACATGTCATTAATTCTAAGAACCCATTTTAAAGAAGGAAAAGATACAGGATCAGAATTAGAAATATACTGAAGTTCAATAAAAGCTCAAAATAGAGGCATAAGTGTCCAATTTTTTTCTTCTTCTTTTTTTTTTTTTTTTTGGCTTGCTTTAAAGGTTTCCATTGCAGACTAAACATAAGATGAAAATGGGTAACCAGGCTTCTATTTCTGAATTAAGAAAAACACCTCAGCTAGCACTGCGTTCTCCAAAAGGAAAGTCAGTGAAGGTTACGGGCTACAATAGATAACTAAAAGTTAAAGGCTTTGTACAACTTTCCCTCCTGTGTAACCACTCACAGATCTTCAATCTTTATTACTAGATAAAAACTGAAGTGTTGACTAATTCGTAAGTTCACACAACCATATTCTCCAGCATTTGACCTTATTTGGTCATATTTAAGGCCAATGCACAATTATAGCGACCCCCTTCCTGGCATAATTCTATTACTCGGGCTTTTTAAAATGGCTATATTTCAAAAGGAGTAAAATTAGAAGCTAGAAATTTTGGTTTAAGAGTTTCTAAAGTAAAAAATAAACAATCTCAGGTCTTCTTAGATTTTGAAAAAATACATTTTGCCATGGAAATTTTAAATGTGTACTTTACACAAGACATGCTGATAATACCTCCATCTGTAATCAAACAAAATGATTGCGAGTGTACTGTAAGTTTTATTGTTCATGCTAGAACATACCTTCAATAAGAAAGAATCATAAGTAAAACTGTATTTTTTAAATGCTGCAATTTTAAATGTAATTTGCATAAATTAACCATGAAAAGCAAATACAAAACTTAGGTCAACACAAAGATACTCATTTTAATCACTCAAGTGTGTTAATATTTATCACATGATCTTCAACTTGTTATGTACTTCTACTTTATTTAAATGGTACAAAAAGTTAGTTAGGAAATGGCCAAAAAAGAAAAGCAGTGTTACTGTTTAGCTTAATACCTAAATTACTAGTATTTACCCGAAGTCGTCTTGGAACACTATTCCCTCTTACTCCTCAAGGTACGGAAAGTACTTACTTGTTTATAAACTGCTCCAGCCCTTGCTTCCTTTCCTCAATAAAATTGTCATCAAATATTCCATCATCTCCTCTAAAAGGAAGCTGACGCAAAAATGCTTTTCCAGGGAGCGGGGGAACTACAACCTGAAAAAACACAGCAAAGAAAGTTCTTGAAGATGCTGACTGGGTTGTGAAAATTTAGAGCACACCAGGAAGACAAAGTATTTGTTCACTAGGACAGCCACCCCACTGTTAAACCAGTTTAAATATAAATGAAAATCATTAAAAAACACACTGAAAAAAGATTCACTGTTTGGAGGCAAGATAACCAAAATGCAGAATAGCCCATCAGACTAAGGCTCCTCAATGGCATGGCCCATAGCTTAGTTATCATTCTTCCTGACCTTGTCGAGGCACAAGTATACAAAGAGAACATTCGAGCAATGCTGCAATAAAGGCTGCGATGCTCCAGACAGTCCAGATGCCACTTCGGGGAGACAATGCTGTCTTACAGGGGAAACTGCAGGGATCAAAATCAACTTTCAGTTACACGAAGAAACGAATATTAACAAATTCTCTCCAGCGTGTATGTGGTCTGTTTCCTCCACCCCATAACATCTGCACATACTCTTTCCTACTTGTGTTTGAGCAGCATTTACGAAATAAAATAACCAACAATTTTGTCAGCACTCTTCCATTTTCTAGGCTAAGAAACATGCCAGCTTTCTCCCACATCCACTACCTGCCCTCCCCCGGGACCGGTCATTTCTTTCTTCCTACACATAGGAATATCCTAATTTTCCCCTTCAAAGCCTAACTGTCCTCTAGGGCCAACTTATACTGATCTCTCTCTTCTAGGAATTACCTGGAGCTCAAATATTTGTTTGAGTTAAATAGCACATAGCTATTTATTTCACAGGTTAGTTTGGTTTCTCAGCCATGGCACTACTAACATTTTGAACCAGATAATTCTTTGGGGGTGGGGTGGGGTAGGCAGGACTTTTTTGTGCAGTGTAGAATGATTAACAGCATCCCGGGCCTCTACCAACCAGACTGGGGAGCACCCTGGAGCACTCCCTTGTTGTGACAATAAAAACGGTCTCAAGACACTGTCACAGGGCTCCTGGGTGACAAAAATGCCCCTGGTGGAAAGCCACCAATACTCCCTTCAAATAAGGATCCTGTCTCAGGCTTTCTACGGTTATTTTAAGAAGGGCTGGGCACACAACAGAAGCTCAAGTATCTGTTAAATGACTAACCACATAGCTGGATCCTTCTCTTACACAAAACAGAGAAAAGGAATAAGCAAACAATTCAGACAAGAAGAAATATAAATAGTAAACACCAGTAATAAAATTATATGCATTCTAAAAATTTAAAACCCTTGATACAGTTTCTATCCTAAAACAATAATCTAGCAGGGTAAAAAAAGGAAAGATCAACACAACTTCATACAGAATAGCAAAGAACAAAATAAGAGCAAAAAAGAAACACAAAACCAAATGCCCAACATGGATTTCCTAATTCCTTCACAGATCTACTCTTCTCCCAGATGACCAATGACGAAGACATCTGAAGATTTATCTCGGTAACTCTGCCATAACATTCTCGAATCTCTCTCCCTATATTAGCATTTGTGAAGTTGAGTGTTAAAACCTGCAGGGACCTTACAACTGAGAAGCAGAGATCATGACCACTAACTGAGCTTCAGTAGAATGGCCATCTGATGGGCATGAAAAACATCTGTATGTATAAAGCTATTATTAAAAAAAGAAGCTAGAAACAATGTACTAAACAAAGAACTACCACTAATTCAGAGCATAATTTAGCAGGAAACTTAAGATTACTATGTATTATCTGCAGAGATATATTCTTCCTAACTAATATTCAAAACAGTCACTGAAACGGCTGGTGAGGTGGTAGGTAACAGGATTAATAATCTACAAAAATCATGAGTGGCTGTTCAGCTAAGATTCCAAAGATCCTCTTCAACATCAAATTATTTTTGCTTAAGATTTAGTTAGAGTTCTTCTTACTAAGAGTCATTAATCCAAAGATATTTGTGTACATGTGGGGTGAGAAGAAGACAGGAAGATACTTGGGCCAGAATAATAAAGAAAAGCATACTAAACTAAAAGCTAGAAGATTCCACCATAATGACCAGTCAACACAATAAATATTACCTACCTACTTTCTAGCCTCATATAACAGATTTTGGTTAAAAGTATGAATATATAAACAAAAATAACTTAATTGTTCTTAGCAATACTGTTCTAAAAGTTCATATAGGTTAAACCCTTCAGATATTTAACTGGTCTCTTATTAAAAGTGAAGTACTGTGCTTCAAAGGACAGCAATTATGTGAAAATAATCCATAAAATGGGAGATTTCTGCAAATCACATATCTCATAAGGGAATTGTAGGAGTTTTTTAATATATTCTTAGTACAACTCAATAATAAAAAGACAAACTATCAAATAGGCAAAGGATCTGAAAAAAAGTATTTCTCCACAGATTTATAAACGACCAGTAAGTACATGGAAAGATGACTAACATCACCAGCCCAAAGGGACATGAAAATCAAAACCAAAATGACACTGTACTTCACACATACTAGGACAGCTATAATAAAGACAGATAATTGTAGGGACACCAGGGTAGCTCAGTCAGCTCAGGTCTTGATCTTAGGGTTGTGGGACTGAGCCCCACATGGGGCTCTGCACTCAGCAGGGACTCTGCTTGAGATTCTTTCTCCCTAACCCTCCCCACCCCCACCCCAGTGCTCACACACTTACTCTCCCTCAAATAAATAAATAAATCTTAAAAGGAAAAAAAAAGACAGGTAATAGTAAGTGTTGGTGAGGATAGAGAGAAAAGTGGAATCCTCAGACATTGGTGGGACTGTAAAAATAGTACAGCTGCTTTAGAAAACAGTCTGGGAGTTCCTCAAAGTTAAACAGTTACCATAGAACCCAGTAAACCCACTCCTACGTATATACTCAAGAGAAATAAAATGTATGTCCAAAAAAAAAGCCTGTACACAAATGTTCACAGAAGCATTATTTGCAATAGTCAAAAAGTAGAAACAACCGAAATGTCTACCAACTGATGAATGGATAAATAAATAAAATGTATATCCATGACAGAACATTATTTGACAACAAAAAGAAATGAATTAGGGAAAAAAAAAAAAAGAAACCAATCAGTGATTAATGTTAAAAACACCCTCAGTGAAAGAAGCCAGACACAAAAGACTACATAGTCTATGCTATTTATGTGAAATGTCCAGAACAGGCAAATCCATAGAGAAAGTCAATTAGTGGTTGTATAGGGCTGAGGGAGGAGAGGTTGAGGGAGAAATTGGTAATGACTACTAATGGGTATGGGATTTCTTTCATGGAATGATTAAGATGTTCCAAAAGTGACTGTAAAGATTGTTGTACAACTTTGTGAATATACTAAGAACCAATGAATTTTACTTTAAATGGGTGAACTGTATGGCATGTGAATTATATGTCAATGAAGCCATTATTTATTCTGAAAGTGATGTCTACGTGCCCCAAATGTTTATTAAACACTCCAGTGCACCACATGCTATGTTAAGCAAAGCCCAAAACCTGTCAAGACACTTCTTCCCATAAATCAAACAGAGAAAGACAAATACTGTATGATCTCACTTATGTGTGTAATCTAAAAAAATCTAACTCCTAGCAACAGAGAGTAGCAGATTAGTGGCTGCCAAGGGTTGGGGGATGGAGGAAATGGAGGACACTGGTCAAAGGCTACAAACTTCCAGTTATAAAATGTTCTGGGGATCTAATGTAGAGTATGGTGACTACAGTTAACGATACTGTATTGTACACTTCAGAGTTGCTAAGACAGTACATCTTAAATGTTCTCACCACCACCACCAAAAAAAACCAAAAGCTAAAAACTATGTGAGGTGATGGATATATTAACTAAGCTTATTATGGTCATCATTTCACAATATATACCTATAACAAATCACTATGCTGCATGCCTTAAACTTACACAGTGTTATTCGTCAATTATCTCTCAATAAAGCTGGAACTTCTTCCCTGTGGTCATAAATAATTTCTTCTTGGGGCGCCTGGGTGGCACAGTGGTTAAGCCTCTGCCTTCAGCTCAGGGCGTGATCCCGGCGTTATGGGATCGAGCCCCACATCAGGCTCTTCTGCTATGAGCCTGCTTCTTCCTCTCCCACTCCCCCTGCTTGTGTTCCCTCTCTCGCTGGCTGTCTCTCTCTCTGTCGAATAAATAAAAATAAAATCTTTAAAAAAAAAAATAATAAATAAATAAATAATTTCTTCTTTGTTACCCAAAACTTTCCTAACTTGTTTTGTACATTTAGATCTTCAAATCATCTATAATTTATATACAGTGGGTTATAGATTTTTATTCCTAAACAGATAGTGAAATGTTTCAACCCCATTTAGTGAATATAAATTATTTTCCCTATTCATTGACAATGTTATTTTTGTTACAAACTAAATAAGTCAGCTTCTAAGTTCTATTACATTCTGCTAATCTATCTGCTTATCCCTAAAGCAATACTAAACTGTTTTAATTACTATAGCCTTAAGAGAACTCTGATGTCTGCATGTGCTCAGTATATGCTGAAAATGATTTTTGACTCTCCCTGGTGTTCTCTTTGACTGTAAAGTTCACATATATAAATCTGAAAGTTTATAAAAACCCCCACTAAGATTTCTATCAGAATTAGGAGATAATGCTTTACTTTGATCAGGTCTACTGTTAAAATGTCACCTCTACGTGAGGCCTTCCTTTGACAACTCTTTTTTACTCTCCTGGCACTCCCTACCTTCCCTTGGTTTTTGTTTTCTTTAGAGCATAACACCATCTGACATACTATATATCTTATTATTTTTTTCTGCTTTCCCTTCACCATCACCTGACTTTCCTAACTGAATGTGGGGACCATGAAAGTGGGCACTTAATGTGTTCACAGCTCTATCTATAACTCAAAGAACATACAGAATAGCTCTCAAATGTTTATAGAGTAAATGAATCTTCAAAAGTGAATATTCCAAACCAAGAATGTAGTTATTTCTATTTATTTAAAGTTCTGCTTTTGTCTTTCAGTGAAGTTTTAAAGTTTTCTTTACATGGGTCTTATATTTCCAGTTTTATTCACAGATATTTTATACTTTGATATTCTTTTTTTTTTTTTTAAGATTTATTTATTTATTTATTTATTAGACAGAGAGAGACAGCCAGCGAGAGAGGGAACACAAGCAGGGGGAGTGGGAGAGGAAGAAGCAGGCTCCTAGTGGAGAAGCCTGATGTGGGGCTTGATCCCGGAACACCGGGATCACGCCCTGAGAGCCAAAGGCAGATGCTTAACGACTGAGTCACCCAGGCGCTCCAATACTTTGATATTCTTTTGAGCAAAACTGTTTCTGCTTTACATTTCGATGGAATGCTATGATTTATATACTATATTGCTCTTGTATCCAGCCACAGGTATCTGGTTAAGAAGTTTTCCTTCCATTTCAACTTATTACACTTTAGAAATGAGCACAAGCTAGCCTTAACCTACTTCAGGGCTCCTACGTATCAACTTCTGATCTACTGACACAGGGCTGAAACTAGGGACATTAGAATGAGACTTTGCCCTGCCTTGATGATTTTTTTTTTTTTTTTTTGCAGCCAAAGCCACTAAATTTTAAGAGAAGACGACTCTTACCAAGGTATACGTTTTCAAATTGCATGTCGCAACCTATTAGACCGGGGCCATCATTTAAAAAGCTAAGCTGAAGAATATCAGCACGTATTGCAGAGTAAGGTAAGTACTGGTTTATGAAACTTTTGCTATACGTACATGTGTGATGATGAAAAAATGTATTATGAGTCAGTAAAAGAAAAAAACTGCAAATACAATGATATATGAAATGTACTGAGGAAGAGAAACTTGGCAAGGTGTGGGGTGGGGGGACAAGACTGAAGAGGAAGATGAGAGAAAGGAAGGAAGTAATAGCAAAAGAGTTCTCAGAAGTAAGCACTATCCAAGTGTGAGTCGGCAAATACCTCAACTGGGACAAGAGAAGAATGAGGTCTAAGGAAAAATTACAGACTTCAACCATCTCCCATAAAATAAGAGAAAATTGAACTAGTAGAAAAAAAGAAATTTGCTTTTACCCCCTTCATTCAAGGTAAGTTTTCTGAAAGCTCCTTAAAACATTAAAATTCAGAGTGTTTGGCTTTAAAGTCCCATTACAAATAATTCTTACCTTGCTCTCTCTTTCTAATTCACTTCGCAGCCATTCAAAGTCACTGTATCTTCTTCTAACAGTAGATTCCTTCAGCTTGAAAATAGGCAGATTTGTCTGAAATTTAAAAAAAAAAATCACTCCTAAGTTGAAGTATGGGACAGGGACTTCAAAAACAGGGCTGGGGTGGGGAATCTGTGTGTCAAACTGATAATATGGCAAGTCTGGTTACCTTAAGATAAGAAAATCATAAAGTTATTACGATGACATTTTACCTCTAACAAAATAAAACTTGGCTAAACGTTAAACGAGTGTATTATTTACACTGGAGCACAACTTCTAAAATGCACGTCTGCACATCGGCTTCAGGAGGTCTTCTGCCTGAGGTCAGTTACATAAATATAGGCCATTTTTTCTATTTCGGTGAGCTGTAGAAATGTCAACTGAACAGGGGTGAGATAAAGCTAGCTCTGATTGCTATCCAGTTTAGATTAGTACCTTACACCATACAATGCTCATGGGGGAAAGAGACCTGAACTGCTTTGACATGATATACAAAATATTTTATTATTATGACTAGATTAGATGTTTCACAATGAAAGAAATGAATAAAAGATTATGCTTAATGGTCTTCTAAAAAAATGCCAGAAACTAGCAGGGATAGAGGGCAATATCAGCACTGTTACTACTAGTAGGAAATCAGGAGTCATACACAATAGATCAGGTTCACAGATCCACAGCTTTATAGGCTGAGGCCAAGTTTAAGAATTGAAAACATAATGCCCAGTACCTGAGGTTATATTGGAATGGAAACTGTTCTTTACAAGACTGCAAGGACCACTTATGGCAACTTCTAAAAGTAACAAGAAAGATTTCTATTATCTTTTACTGATCCCTATAAAAAGAAAAAATATACCACCCAAACCCACTTTAAAATGGTTTATGATTAAGGACTATTAGCAGGAGCAGTATACCACCATGATTTTATTATCAAGGATAGAATTTAAAGTACATATAATATCACAAAGTTTACAGGGGACAGAAATGATCTAACACAATTAATGCGATACCATACTGAAAATGCTATTTAATACTATATGCTCTTAAGATTGTATATATATATATATTTTTAATTTTTTTTTTAAGATTTTGTTTATTTGTTTGACAGAGAGAGACAGTGAGAGAGGGAACACAGGCAAGGGGATTGTGAGAGGGAGAAGCAGGCTTCCCACCAAGCAGTAGCCAGATGCGGGACTCGATCCCAGAACGCCGGGATCATGACCTGGGCCGAAGGCAGACGCTTAACGACTGAGCCACCCAGGTGCCCCTCTTAGATTATATTTTGTCTTTAATTTGGTCTTTGCATGTGTAGAACAGCAAACTGTTTTACAGCTGAAAAGAAAAAAGTTAAGTGTCACCAGAAGGGACATCATCCATCATGTAAACCTCACTCTTAAGAAAATGTCAATCATTTGTTAAACTTAATGCCACTGATAATCGTCATTCAGCAAAATAAAAGCTTTTTATTCAGAGCCTAAAACCCATTTTGTAGTAGGTCTCAATTTTTTCCAAAGTGTATTAACTTCTCCATGTTGTATACCTTATAGCTTGGAATCTTCTACAGAAGCTATTGGGCATAACACTGGATAGGTTTCAAGCACGAAACCAAACCTCACAAGAGGTTTAAAAGCACTTGAATTTTCTTTCCCAGGTAACCACAACATTTGTTCATTGTATTAATGACTAAGAGCAAAATTGCACCTAACAAGACTCTTATTATACTAAAAGTCAAGCTTATATTTAGAGATGCTGGCTTGCTGTACAGAAGGGTATTCTCATTCCCCACAGGGAATAAAATTAGGTCCCCTGGGGAGCAGGATGATAATTCCCAGAAAGAAAGCACTGGATTATTTCTCTCTAATTTCACCCATTGGCTTTTTAACCAAGTTCACCCTTCCGCATTAAAATATTAAGTCTTTGTAAGTGTCTAAAGACAGAAAGGCTTTTACAGAATTGAGTGTTTTCTGCAGGTGAGATTTTACATTTTGAATTCCCTCCTCTCAAATTACTTTACAGAAAGGATTAGCTGCTCTCTTTATTCAATATGTTAAGATCAAGCTTGTGAAAAGAGTTCCCTAAGAATTTTCATACTTCTGGGTACGGAAGTCCATAAAGTTAATCTCTGAAACAACATATCAAGCTTACAGGCACAATGTTGAGGGAAGAGTGCCAATTCAGCTCATTTTACCTTCCATTTTCCCTTTTGAACTTTTGACACAATCATGATTATATCTGATTCACTTTAATAGAAGGAGAATGGGAAGGAGAAAAAGTCCATTCCTTTCTATGATTAGCTAATAATTTGATAGATAAAAAAGGGTCACAGTTAAAGAAAATTCTGCTCAGCTGGCTATGATTTCTCTTTACATGAGGACTGCTTTATTTTGATAAAGTCACATCATCTAACTCTATTTGCCCATTACATCTGGAGTGGGAAGTTTGCCAGTTAACTTCCTTCTCATCAACACGAACGTCTTTCAACTCAACTTGATCAAAATAAAAATGAAAAAATGTGGAGGTGTTTTCTTTAAGCCATTGTTGATTATAAACTCTTAATCAGTCACTTTCAACTTATTTAACCCTCATAAAATGTTCCATTTTGGTTTTCTAAATAGAGAAGAGTAAGGATGATCACTTTTTTTTTTTTTTAGGAGGACTCAATTATTTTTACAATTTGGGAACATTTATAAAAGGGCTAGTGCTCGGTAAGTTGGGGAATATAATGACTGAGATGGAGCCCTAACCCTGTTGAAGCTTATAATATATTAGGGAAGTTAAAGGATACGTATACAAAAAATTTAAATTTCCGTGGTTAAAAATACCATACACCATAAACAAAAACAAAGTTGAAACACCAAGAACAAATTGTAGACAAATATTTGCAACATAAAACAAAGGGATAATTTTATTAAAATGTAAAGAACTTAGAGACCAATTAAGGATAAAGATGAATAACCTGACAAATAAAACAGGCAGAACACAGATTAATGGCCAATAATGTTCAACTTCACTCACACAAGAAATGCTACTTAAAACAGTAAGATCCCATTTTTCACTCAGACAGGTAGGTATTTCATTTTAATACCTAGTGATGGTGAGGAGAGAAAGAGACAGACACACACTTGAAAAATCTGCTGAGAGTAGTAAAAACTGGTACAACCTATAAGGAGGGCATTTTGGTGACATCTATCACTCTTTTAAATGCATATATCTTAAAAATAAGATGAAAACAGGGAGGCAAACCATAAGAGACTTTTTTTTTTTAAGTTTATTTATTTATTTGACAGAGAGACAGCCAGCAAGAGAGGGAACACAAGAAGGGGGAGTGGGAGAGGAAGAAGCAGGCTCCCAGCGGAGAAGCCTGATGTGTGGCTTGATCCCAGAACGCCAGGATCATGCCCTGAGCCGAAGGCAGACGCTTAACGACTGCGCTACCCAGACGCCCCACCATAAGAGACTCTTTTTTTTTTTTTAAAGATTATATTTATTTGACAGAGATAGAGACAGCCAGCGAGAGAGGGAGCACAAGCAGGGGGAGAGGGAGAGGAAGAAGCAGGCTCATAGCAGAGGAGCCTGATGTGGGGCTCGCTACCACAACACCGGGATCACGCCCTGAGCTGAAGGCAGACGCTTAACCGCTGTGCCACCCAGGCGCCCCCCCATAAGAGACTCTTAACCGTAGGAAATAAACTAAGGGTTCCTGGAGGGGTGTGAGGTGGGTGTTGGGGTAACTGGGTGATGGGCATTAAGAAGGGCACTTGATGGAATGAGCACTGGGGGGTTATAATCATTAAATTCTACCCCTGAAACTAAAAATGACAACAATAAAAAAATAAAAGCATATATCTTTTTTTTTAATGTTTTTTTATTATGTTAGTCACCATACAGTACATCCCTGGTAAAAGCATGTATCTTTTAAGCCAACAATTCCACTAGGAATTAATCCTACAAGTATTTCCACATATACAAAGAGATAAGGGTATGTAGTAGTTAATACTTAAGCACTGTTCATATAATAATAAAACTAAATCTAATAAAACTGTTACAAACATAAGATGAAATATTATACAGCTTTTACAAACTAAAATTCAGCCACAGGCTGATCGGAAAGCCTGCCTGAGATATGTTAAATAGAAGTTTCAGAGCATGTGACTTTTTTTTTTTTTTTTGAGTATGTGACTCTTGATCTCAGGGTAATGAATTTGAGTCCCATGTTGGGGGTAGACACAGCATAAAAAATAAAATCTTAAAAAAAAAGTTTCAGAACAGTATATACAGTATGATACCATTTGCATAATAAAAGCATAAAGGAACTGATACTGGATTTGGCCAGTACTCTTTTAACACGTGGAGTAAGCCATACTGTACGAAGACAGTTGAGAATGGTTAAATCGTGTGAACTGCATGCTGAGTATTCTAAAGCACAGATCACGGAAAACTGAGAAGGTGAAATGGTGCCCTGAGTACCTGGCTAAGGTATGTATTTGTGAACACCATGAGTTAATAAACATCTCTGAACAGGAAAATAACTTTAAAACAGAAAAACAGAACAGTTACCACAAAAGCTGAAGCCACAGAACTGGACAGATTAGCTACATGTCTGTGCATGAGGGGCACTAAGAACAGTTGGTTCTGTTCTCATCGCAAGACAAAATTGTTTTTGTGACTATGTATAGTGGGAGATGTTAACTAGACTTACTGTGATCATTTCACAAAGTATACGAATATGGGATCATTTATGTCGTACACCTGAAACTAATGTTAATGTCAATTACATCTTTTTTTTTTTTTTTAAGTTTTATTTAGTTAAGTAAGCTCTACACCCAACATGGGGCCCAAATGCACAACCCTGAGATCAAAAGTCACTAATTGTTCCGACTGAGCCAGCCAGGTGCCCCATGTCAATTATATCTTTAAAAAAAAACAAAAAACAACAGTTGGTTCTAGCCATTTCTTCAGTTTATTGGCTTGAGGAATACGCACAAGAGCTAGACTACTCAGGCAAATTAGAGCAAAGATTCCTTATAGGTTTTACTTTGGATTTCATTTAAAATGCTTTATAGACCCATCCAGAGAGAAATAAAATGGTGAATTCTGAAATTAAATGTAAATCAGACTATAAATATGGTTAATTAGAGATGACTAAACTTTGGAAACTTTAAAAAGGCAACAGTTAGTATTCTCTCATCCTGACATTCATATTTCCCCCCTAATTTTAGAAGCTGTTCTAAATTGCTCAGACTGAGCACAAACTAGAAGCTGCTATTTTCTGCCTAGCTACTGTGATTTTACCTAATAGATAAAAGTGTCAATCTCAGCCATTTGTATAAAATAACAATATTTTATTTGTAGGAACAGTGATCAGAGACAGGTGAGATCAGAGACAAGTAAAACTAAAGTCCATCATAGGCAAGAACCATAAACTAAGCCATAATCTTCACCTATGTGTATAGGTACCTATTATTAGTAAATGCTAAAGGTGAGTTTCAGTAACCTTGGTCTTTTCAATT
The DNA here is from genome assembly GCF_002007445.2 of Ailuropoda melanoleuca. Classification (NCBI taxonomy): domain Eukaryota; kingdom Metazoa; phylum Chordata; class Mammalia; order Carnivora; family Ursidae; genus Ailuropoda; species Ailuropoda melanoleuca. Next base: position 58,103,180 of record NC_048227.1, read on the forward strand.
GCATTCATGTAACTGCGAAAGTTGCACAACTTATGTTTCATTATAAATCTGAAGCAAAGACAGAGGCTCCTACAAACACATCAGTTATTCTCACAGGATCTATATAAGAAACCCAGTATTAACAGTAATTTAAAGCTATGTCAGGGCTATGGCCCAAACTAACATTTAAAAAGCAAAGAATTATCTGCTTCTCAAAAAGTTAAGTAGGTTGCCAGGAATTCATAAAGTTTGTAAAAACGACTTTATCCATTGGGGAACCTGGGTAGCTCAGTCAGTTAAGTGTCTGCCTTCAGCTCAGATCATGATTCCAGGGTCCTGGGATTGAGCCCTGAGTCAGGCTCCCTGCTCCACTGGGAGTCTGCTTCTCCTTCTCCCTCTGCCCCTGTTCATGCTATCTCTCAAATAAACAAAATCTTAAAAAAAAAAACAACCTGATTTTATTCACCATTCCAAAATATGCCTTTTAAATTATTACAACTCAAATACTAGTTAATGTGCCACCACTACTTATTAACATTTTAGGGGGGATGCCTGCGTGATTCAGTTGGTTAAGCGTTCGACTCTTGGTTTTGGCTCAGATTGTGACCTCAGGGTCATGAGGAGTTCAAGCCCCTAGTGGGGCTCAGTGCTCAGTGCAGAGTTTTCTTAAAACTCTTCCTCTCCCTCTGCCCTTCCCCGCCACTCTCTCTCTAAAATAAATAAATAAATAAAATAAAACCAAATAAATAAGTGGCACAATGTTTAAAAAGTCAGAGAAAAAGAAACAAACCAAAATTTCTATATCAGACCCCTACTACTAAAATCAAAGACATCAGTCATTCTTTTTTTAAAAAAATATTTTATTTATTTATTTGAGAGAGAGAACATGAGCAGGGGAGTGGGAGAAGGGAGAAGCAGACGCCCCATTGAGCAGGGAGCCCAATGCAGGGCTCAATCCTGGGACTCTGGGATCAGGACCTGAGCTGAAGGCAGATGCTTAACCGACTGAGCCACCCAGGCGCCCTGACATCACTGGTTCTTAAATCCAGCTATGCTTCAGAATTACCTAGGTACCCTGAAACAATTTCTTAAATGGAAGTAGATCATAAGTATAGAAAAGTAAGCAAATAACACTGAGTTTTCAGATGGTAGCAATCTGGGTAGTCCTTAAAAACAAACAAAAAAAAGAGTCTTGATGCCTGCCTCAGAGCAACTAAATCAGTTTCTAGGGGAATGAACCCTTTAAAGATTTTACTTATTTTTTTTTTTAAAGATTTTATTTATTTATTTGACCAAGAAAGAGACTGAGCATACATGACCACAAGCAGGGGGAGTGGCAGGCAAAGGGAGAAGGAAAAAGTAGACTCCACACTCAGTGCAGAAGCAGGACGCAGGGCTCATCCATGACCACAAGACCTTGACCTGAGCTGAAATCAAGAGTCCAATGCTCAACTGACTGAGTTACCCAGGTGCCCCAGGAATGAGCCTTTTAAGAAAGTTCCCCAGATGATTAACACACAAGTTTAGAAACTATTACTATAACATGTCTGACTGGTTCAAACAATCATCCAACAAGCAGGTAAACCAGTGCTTAGGTGGAAATTTATAGCTGTAAATGTCTGCATTAAAAAAGATGAAATATCTCAAATGAATAAACTTCCACCTTAGGAAACTAGAAGAACAAACTAAACACAAAACAAGTAGAAGAAAGGAAATAATAAAGATCAGAATGGAAATAAATGAAATAGAGAATAGAAAAATAGAGAAAATACAAAAGAAAAGCATTCATTGTGGGATGTGGGGGTGGCTCAGTCGGTTGGGTGTCTGCCTCTGGCTCAGGTCATGATCCCGGAGTCCCAGGATGGAGCCCCAAGTGAGGCTCCCTGCTTGGTGGGGAGTTGGCTTCTCCCTCTGCCTCTTGCCCTGCCTGTGCTCTCAAATAAATAAAAACTAAAACAACAACAAAAACACATTCAATGCTTCAAATAAAGAAATGAGATTTTAGTCAAATTTAAGATTTTTAATATCTTGTTTTATAAAACTTTATAGTAGTCACACTATTCCTTCTTCAGTCAAAGAAAATTAAAGTTGGTAACCCTACTCCTTCTCATTCTAACCATGAAATCTCAGAGAGAGTCATTCAGTATAAAAGTACACACTTTGTAATATTCTATATTACAACAGCGGTTAGGAGTTCAGTCTCTGTCTATGTTCAAATTCCAGCATTGTCACTTAGCTGTATGACTTGGGCTAGTTAATCTATTTTTCAATTTGCTCATCTATAAACTGGGGATAATAGTATGAAAGTATATCAAAATAGATGGTTTAGAAGTTGAACTAGCCCAGATAATTTCTCTTCTACTGCTTGGGAAATCATTCAAGGGATAAATATTTTGAAATAAATTAGATGTGTGGTTCTGGAAGACCATGTTCTTATACTCATCTCTTCTATAGTTGTTGTAATGATGAAATGAGGTAATATATATATACATGCTAGAACTGTACCCAGCACCCAACAAACTGCATAGTAAGTCTGAGTTGTTTTTCTTTACATTACCACTTTTGTATGTTTTTAAAACTCAGAAAAAAGTTCTAATATTATAATACTCTCCTTTATCTTCAACCAATTGTCATTATTGTTATATTTGCTTTCTCAATCTCCTACACGCAGTTATTTTTGCTGACCCCTTTGAGAGTAAACTGCAGATACCATAACCCACTAAGCACTTCGGTGTGCAGTCCCTAAGAACGTCTCTTATATAACCACAGGACAAGGACCAAGTACAGGACATTAACACTGATATGCAGTCCATATTCAACTTTAACAGTTGTCCCTTTAAAACTTTTTAAAAATTGGAATACAATTAAGAATCAAGCTCTGCCTTGTGTCTTTAATCTCCTTCAATTCAGAACAGTCTTCCTGATGTTTTACCAGTCAAGACACTGACAATTTCATTTTTTATTTTTATTTTTTTTAATGTTTTTTTATTATGTTAGTCACCATACAGTACATCCCCGGTTTCCGATGTAAAGTTCGATGATTCATTAGTTGCGTATAACACCCAATGCACCATGCAATACGTGCCCTCCTTACTACCCATCACCGGTCTATCCCATTCTCCCACCCCCCTCCCCTCTGGGGCCCTCAGTTTGTTTCTCATAGTCCATAGTCTCTCATGTTTCATTCCCCCTTCTGATTACCCCCCTTTCTTTATCCCTTTCTTCCCCTACCGATCTTCCTAGTTCTTATGTTCCATAGATGAGAGAAATCATGATAATTGTCTTTCTCTGCTTGACTTATTTCACTTAGCATTATCTCCTCCAGAAGACACTGACAATTTTAAACACTGAAAGCCAGATATTTGAGATACATTATACATTTGAGTCTGTCTGTTTCCTCCTGACCAGTTTCATGTCCTGAGTTTCTGGCAGGAATTTTTTTTTTTTTTAAGATTTTATTTATTATTTGACAGAGAGAGAGACAGCCAGCGAGAGGGGGAACACAGTCAGGGGGAGTGGGAGAGGAAGAAGCAGGCTCCCAGTGGAGGAGCCCGATGCGGGGCTCGATCCCAGGACTCTGGGATCAGACCCTGAGCCGAAGGCAGACGCTTAACGACTAAGCCACCCAGGCGCCCCTCTGGCAGGAATGTTCTTAATGGCAGGTATGTTGAAGCCTTCTCAGTATATCACATCAGAAAGACATGACAGTTTCTCCTATTATTGGATCACTTGGATTAAGGTTAAGTCAGCCAGATTTCTCCAATATAAAGTTTTTTCCTCTTTACAGTAAGTCTTTTTTCCTTATTCTTGTACTTGCTGTCATAATAAAATTTAGTGCCATTTGGAATTTATCCACCTAAATTTAAAGCTTATAGAACCATCAGAGCACAGAATGAATTCTGCTTCTTGGAGAAATTCACATTTTTAGATGAAGTTATTTGCCTGACTTGAACCATGGGGAGACTAGCTTATTGCACTACCAAATAACAGTATCAACATACAGATATGTTAAGTACATTTTGTTCACAATTTGATTTAGTAAACAGATTCAGTAGAGGATTGACAGTCTATTTGGCTAAAATGAGGCCATGGATATTTGTACTTGCCTTAGGAGATATCTCAAGCTTTTCTGTGTATCTTGCCTTTTCATTTGCAAGAGGAGAATGTATTTTGCAGACCACATGAAAAGGTAATGGACTAATTACACAAGATACCTGGGATAGTCAGAAAATTCAAAGAGAGCAGGACTAAAACCTTGAAGAAAACTACTCAGTATTATTTTTTTTATGTTACAATAATATACCAGAAACAAAACTCCAAAGGGATGAAGTGTTAGGAGATGTCTGTATGTCTGTACTCTAAAACTGCTATTTAGTGGTGAGCATGGCATAACCTATAGACACACTGAATCATTATGCTGTACACCTGAAACTAATATAACATTGTGTCAACTATACGCAAATATAAAATTTTTTAAAAGCCTACCATTTATATAAAAGAGAAACCAGCCATTTCCTAGAAGGTATTACTAATCACGTAGAGTAAAATAATCGGGAAACTTAATAGATATTATATATTATAGAACAGATTTCTGAAACCATGGTACAGACCTCTAAAATAAGTGCTCCCTTCACATTTAAGCAGAGGAAACTGTCACACTGGTCTCCAAAAAGCTGGGTCTTACACACTTACACAGGCTGACCTATTAAAGTCAGCGGCTCACAGATACCCTATATGTAACCTGATTATCACTGGCAGCCAAATAGAAAACCAAGCCTCAAAATGTGATCACCTGAATATACCTTAACAATAGATATTAGAAAAATGTTTACTAGGTGTTTCTAGTATTTCTTCAGATAGTGTCATGTATACATTTGAAAAAAGAGACTGGCAACAACATCAAAAGTATACTCAGTAGACCATACTCTATTTAACCAATCCTAAGAGATGTAAATGGATGCCTCACTTGGTTCTCATTAAACGGCTGCATTTCTCCAAATATCTACATCTAGAGATAAAGGATAAGCTGAGAAGTGCTTAAGCTATTACCTCGCCCGTCAGTACTTTTGATACTTGGTTTACCCAATCTGGAACAGCATGAATAACTGGAGATATGGTTTATAACCTTGATGAACTCTAAATATGGCTGAGGAGAAGTCATTTAAGTGAAAAATAAGCTTTTAGTCCGAAGAACCTTTGAAATGTAGATTGTCAGTAAGCCAAGGTATTTAGTTTAGTTTCTTTAAAAAAAAAAAAAAAAAAAAAGGACATGGCCTTCCACTGATACAATTTCCCATTATGTTACAAGAAGTATCCTTTTTTAAAAAAATTGAAGTATAGTTGACATACAATATGACATTAGTTTTAGGTGTACAGCATGAAAGAAGTATCCTTTACGGCGTAATATCCGAAACAGTAGAGAAGAAACTATCTAGACTGCTTTAATGCATAAATCAAGTAATTCCATATACTTTTCCTACTTTGACCATATTCTTCATTTGTGAATGGGCAACAAGATGCATTTGTGAGCTCATGCAAGGTTCTCACCTTTAAGGAAAATGCAGTAATAATTCTACTGTAAAGAAAAATTTGTTCCTAATAGTTCACGAATGTTTATATAATCCCATATAGACTTCTGAAAGAAAACTGGTTATTAATAGACTACGACCTTTTCTGAACTACTTTAAAAGTGCAAAACTATTTTCTGTACCTTCCTAACTTGCCTCATGGTGAGAACTGTCTCAAGAGCTGTTAACACCCACCCATTCCCATACATCCCAAGTGCCACCACCTACAGAATCTCATTCAAATTAGTCTGAGGTGGAACCCGAACATTAGTGTTTTTAGGTAATTCTAAGGTCCAGCCAGGGTTGAGAATCACTGCCCTTGAACCACTGTCCTAGACCTACTAACAGTGAAACAGGGTAGGCGAGCTAAGCAATCTGTCCCCAAGGATAGTGATTTGGAACTAACCCTTATGAGAATAACTGGAAATGGATGCAAAGTCATTGCAGGTAAAACTATAATGTGGAAACCAGCAGAAGAATATTAGTTTAGTTAAGAAACTACTCAGTAAGTGTATTCTAAGCTTCTATACATGCAGTATCAGGCACATACAGACTACAGGGATCTAAAAAGGATCTCCTCCTCAAGAGAGATGTATAGCACGAAATCGGAGGGTAGGGAGGAATTAAAGAAGTAGAGTAGAAATAAAATAGATCTAAGGGGTGCCTGGCTGGGTCAGTCAGTGGAACATGCAACTCAATCCTGGGGTTGTAAGTTCAAGCCCTAAGTTGGGTGCGAATTACTTAAAAATTAAAAAAATATCTAAAAAAAAACACATATGAAGAACATATTAGGTTAAGTTTGCATGGTAGGCTCATAAAAACTTTCCTTACGATTAAAAAAACTAGAACAGTAATACACATTCCTTTGTAGATATTTCATTTTGATATATATCCTTTCAGACTTTTATATATACAACTTCTATTTTTATTAAATATGTTATGAGCTTCCCATTTATATCATTAACATGATTATACATCTACATGAGAGGTGGTATAATACAATGATTAAGCACACAGCTCTGGAACCAGACAATCTGGTTTTAATCCCAACTCTTGCATTAACCAGCTACCTCACCCTCGGCAAAATCCTATGAATGAGAGTTAGATGAAGACTTGATACAGATCCAGGGAAATTTATATACTTTCCTTAAGACAACCCCTTAAAGGTGAAATTCCTGAGCCAAAGGCTATGAGTGTTAAGGCTTCAGAATGGCCTCCAGGGAGGCTACTTCACTACAGACAGAGGAGGTACAGAACTGTAGTAGGCTATCACTTTGGTTACCTGCAATAAGTCTTGTTTTCTGTATCCTCTCCCCTATCTACTTGGCCACGTAACCACCTCTGACGAATGACATAGTAGCAAGTATTTGTGAACTGGAACATCTGTTCATAAAAAGACATCCTCTCTTGGAACCTGGACACCATTCTGTTAGAAGTCTAGCTATCCACATGAAGGAACACTGAGGACCTCATCAATAGCCCCAGCTGAACTCCCAGTTGGTGCCAGCACCAACCTGCCAGCCAGCCATATGATTGAATCATCTTGGAAATAAATCCTCCAGCCCCAGTCAAGGTGCTCCAGCAGATACCAAGGAAAACAGAGATAAGTTGTTCCTTCTAAGACTTGACCAAACTGCAGAGTTGTGATAAAGTGAATGTTAGTTGTTTTAAGCCACCAACTTTTGGGGTTGTCTGTTATACAGTAACAAGTAACGGAATCAGTAACCTGACTCTGGTGGAACTGGGCTAAACAAGAAGCATACTGATAGGACAATATTTCATATATAAAAACGTGGTACCTAACAAGTATATAAACTTTATTTTTAACCCTTTGCTGTTAACTTTTTTGTTTCCTTATTAGCTCTTGACTATGTCTGAGCAGCTGAGGTTCCCAGAAAATCTATATAGTTCATTGATTATCGATTATTCAATTATGGAAGTGTTCTTCCATAATTTAAGCAGGTGATAAAATGAACTGACATTTTTCTACTCTAAACAAAAGCAAGGTCCTAAAATAAGCTGTAATTTAAGATTAAGTTGCTTTCTCTGCACTAACTTGATAAACCTCTAAAAACAGAGTATGAAATAATTTGCCACATACATTATTAAAGAGTAATACTGAGGTGTTTCTTCAAAGAATGAAATATTACCTGGAACATGAAAACATGAAAAAGGATACTTAATGAGTCTTAATTCTTTAAGACGTGAGTGATGCTTATTCATAAACCCCTTTCTCTTCTTGTGAGAGGGACTGGCTCTAATAAGACCAACTAGACAATGATATTAAATACTACATACATGCATGCTTTAAATTTACAGACTGACAGCCGTGTGATTACAATACTTTCTTCCTTCCATAAGGCCCCACAAAGAGTGATTATTGTTCTTATCCCAAAAGTACTCAAATCACTAACACAAAATCCTTTTATTAGAAACAGTAAGTAATTCTCTTAAGAACCCTCATAATAAACCGTTAGAAAAAGCACAGGTCATACAAGCTGTAACTTGTCATCAAAGATTTCAATACATTAATAATTAAGTCAGTGTAATTCAAAAAAATTTTCTGCCAGCACACTCTCTTTAACTGTTAGGTATCATCAGTATTTGTGGTGGGGCTGGAGAGCAGGGTATTCTGGGTTCTGTCCCTCGTACTTTAAGTTCATTTCTGAGTACTTAGTCTAGCCTCTTTTCTCCTCATACTTTCCCTCCCCTGCCCTCTCCTCTGAATTGTAAAGTTTGTAAGAAAAGGAAATCATTCCAGATCCTTAAGCTCCAGCCCCCAAACTCTTTGGAAGTATAGTAATTAATATATTTTAAGTCATGACACTTATAAATATTAATTATGAAGTCTCATAAGCCACTGATGTTACTTAGAATGCTAAGAACTATACAGAATAAAAATATTGAAAATCTTCTACAAACACTGACTAAATACACTGACATGGTCCCTGATTAGCAGACTTCATATAGACAAAGATAGATAAGAATAAGGAGAGAGAAATTAAGGATACTAGAATACCATGGGCCAAGTTTCTGTAAGACAGTACAAAATCTCGGGAGTCCATTATTATGATAAAGACATGTATGTGCAACCTTTTAGGCTTAGAGGCTTTAAGACTAATTAAAAAATTTTCTGAGGCACCTGGGTGGGTGGCACAGTAGGTTGAACATTCGACTCCTGGTTTCTGCTCAGGCCCAATCTTAGGGTGCTGGGATCGAGCCCTGCATCAGGCTCCGCTCAGAGAGGAGTCTGCTTCTCTTCCTCTCCCTCTATCTTTCCTCGGCTCTCGCTCTCTCCCTAAAATAAATCGATCTTTAAAAAAAAGTTACTTTCCCTCTCTAAATCTGAGTTGCATCATCTTTAAAATGAAGATACTGCCATTTACCTCAATAATTAAAGACGAACTATTATTACTTCACACATATTATCACTGGATATCGAGTATAGGGCAACTACCACGCTACATTTTTTTTTTCAAATTTTTACTTAAATTCTAGTTAGGTAACATACAGTGCAATATTGGTTTCAGAAGAATTCAGTGATTCATCATTTACATACAACACCCAGTGCTCATCGTAACAAGTGCCCTCCTTAATACCCACCACCATTTAGCCCACCCCCCACCAACCTCCCTCCATCAACCCTCAGTTCTCTATTTTTAAGAGTCTCTTATGGTTTGTTTCCCTCTCTATTTTTTTGGTCCCCCTTCCCATATGTTCACCTGTTTTGTTTCTTAAATTCCACATATGAGTGAAATCATATGGTATTTGCCTTTTTCTATCTGACTTACTTTGCTTAGCATAATACATTCTAGCTCTACCCACGAAATTGCAAATGGCAAGATTTCATTCTTTTTGATGGCTAATACTCCGTTTTTTTTTTTTTTTTGGGTGTGTGTGTGTGTACACACCACTTCTCCTTTATTCATTCATCAGTCAATGGGTATTTGGGCTCTCTCCATAGTCTGGCTATTGTTCATAATGCTGCTATAAACATCAGGGTGCAGGTACCCGTCAAATCAGTATTTTTGTATCCTTTGAGTAAATACCTAGTAATGCGATTACTAGATCGTAGAGTAGTTTCTATTTTTAACTTTTTGAGGAACCGCCCTACTGTGCTCCAGAGTGGCCGTACCAGTTTGCTTGCCCACCGACAGTGTAAGAAGGTTCCCCTTTCTCCACATCTTTGCCAGTACCCGTTGTTTCCTGTGTTGTTAATTTCAGCCATTCTGACAGGGGTGAGGTGGTATCTCAATGTGGTTTTGATTTGTAATTCCTTGATGATCAGTGATGTTGAGCATCTTTTCATGTGTTGGTTAGCCATATGGATGTCTTCTTTGGTAAAGTGTCTATTCATGTCTTCTGCCCATTTCTAAACTGGGATTATCTGGGTTTTTTTGGGTATTGAGTTTGATAAGTTTTTCATATGTTTTGGATACTAACCCTTTATCAGACATGTTATTTGCAAATATCTTCTCCCATTCCATAGGTTAGCTTTTAGTTTTGTTTATTAGTTCCTTCACTGTGCAGAAGCTTTTTATCTCGAAGTCCCAATAGTTCATTTTTGCTTTTGTTTCCCTTGCCTCCAGAGATGTGTCTAGTAAGAAGCTGCTACAGCCATCAAAGAGGTTGCTGCCTGTGTCCTCTAGGATTTTGATGGTTTCCTCTCTCACATTTAGATCTTTCATCCATTTTGAATTTATTTTGAATTTATTATGGTGTAAAAAAGTGGTCCAGTTTCATTCTTCTGTGTGTTGCTGTCTAGTCTTCCTAACACTATTTGTTGAAGAAATTGTCTTTTTCCTTGGATATTCTATCTTTTGTCGAAGATTAGTTGACCGTATAATTGTGGGTCCATTTCTAGGTTTTCTGTTCTGTTCCACTGGTCTATGTGTCTGTTTTTATGCCAGTACCATACTGTCTTGATGACTACAGCTTTGTAATATAGCTTGAAGTCCAGAATCGTGATGCTTCCAGTTTTGTTTTTCTTTTTTAGGGACTGCTTTGGCTGTTCAGTCTTCTGCAGTTCCATACAAATTTTAGGATTGTTTGTTCTAGCTCTGTGAAAGATGCTGGTGGTATTTTGATAGGGATTGCGGTAAATGTGTACACTGCTTTGGGTAGTATAGCCACGTGTCACATTTAATCCTCTGAAGTTTCATTTTATGGCTGAAGAAACTCAAAAAGTGGAGTGAGGTAACTTGCTCAGGGTCACATGCATACAAATAGGCAGAGAGAGTGTTTTTCAAGTTCAAAGTTCATGCTCTTAAGGCATACTATGCTTACAGTACCTGACCTAAAGCAGATGTTAAATAAAGCTTTAAAAACTCCCCTAGGCAGTTAATAAGTACCTAAACAACTACTATGTGCAAGAAGCTAAGTAATATTTGATCAAGAGGCCTTTAAAAACATTTAAACATTGCACAAGAAGTGCTTCTGAGCACACATAAATTAACATTAAAAGCATAATAATATTAGTAAGACCTCTTCAAAATATAAAACCTCAAAAAAAGGTAGAATGCAAAAATCTTGAAAATGGCAAGAGAAAAATGACTCATCACATATAGGGAGACACGCAATAAAATTAACAGCTGACTTCTCCCCCTAAACAACAGAAATTAGGAAGAAATGGAATATTCAGAAGGCTTAAAGAAAACACAACAAAGTCTATAATCAGCGGTAGACAAAAATCTGATATGTACCCCCCCATTCCCACCCCTGATGTACACACCTCCTATATGAGCGTGGGTGAGGCCTACAAATATGATGGATGTCACTTTTTTTTTTTTAAGATTTTATTTATTTATTTGACAGAGGGAGCACCAGAGAGAGAGAGGAAACACAAGCAGGGGGAGTAGAAGAGGAAGAAGCAGTCTCCCAGCAGAAGAAAAGCCTGATGTGGGGCTCGATCCCAGAACTCTGGGATCATGCCCTGAGTCAAAAGCAGACGCTTAACGACTGAGTCACCCAGGCACCCTGATGGATGTCACTTTCATGATTAAGTTACATTATATGGCAAAGATGAAGGACTTTTGCAGATAAAGTCCCTAATCAGTCTCTGAGTCCATCAAAAGAGATTTTTTTGAGTGGACTTGACTTAAATCAGGTGAGCTCCTTAAAAAGAGGACTTTAGTTCCCCTGAAATCAAGATTTTTTCCCACTGGCCTTGAAGAGGAAGGCCACTATAAATTTCATAGCTACAAGAAAATGAATTCTCCCAACAACCATGTAAGCCTAGAAAGAATCCAGGCCTCACATGAGACCACAACCTGATCAAACCTTGACTGTAGATCTTAAGACCTGAGCAAAAGGGCCCGGCTAAGCCAAGCCGAGATTTCTGACTTTCAGAAACTGGTGAGGTAGTACTCAAAGGTGCTTCATTTATGATAATTTTTAATGCAGTAACAGAAAACTAATATATCCAGCAAAACTATCCTTCAAAAATAAAGAGAAGGGGCACTTGGGTGGCTCAGTCAGTTAAGCATCCAACTCTTGATCTCAGCTCAGGTCTTGATCTCAGGGTTGTGAGTTCAAGCCCCATGTTGGGATCCAGACTGGGCATGGAGCCTACTTAAAAAATACTTACATACATATGGAATAAGCCATTCCCACATGAACAAAGACTGCAAGAATTTATAGTAAGTAGATCTGCCTTACAAGAAATATTAAAGAAAGCCCTTCAGGGGCACCTACGTGGCTGCAGGGAGCCCGCTTCTCCCTCTCTTCCCCACTCGTGCTCTCTCTATCTCTGTCTTTCTCTCTCAAATAAATAAAAATCTTTAAGAAACAAAGCAAGCAAGCAAGCCAGCCAGCCAGCCAGCCAGGCCCTCAGGCTCAAAAGAAATGACAACAGATGGTTACTGGGATCCACATGAAGAAATAAGAGCAGCAATAAAGGTAATTACACAGGTAAATGTATACACGTGTTTTTCTCTTCTCTTAGATGGTTAAAAAGAACTGCATAAAACAGTTATAAACCTTTATTGTTACCCCTGTACCATGTAAAAATATAATACACATGACAATATAAAACAAAGGAAGGGGGAGGAACTGGATGTATTTGGAGTAAAGTTTCTGTATTTTTCTGAAATTAAGTTAGCATTAAAGTGAGTTACACTATGAAAGGCTGAGTCATTGTAATTCCTAGATCAAACACTAATAATTTTAAGAAGAATTTTAAAAGGTCTTAGGAATTAAAATGGTATGCTAAAAAATACCTATTAAAAAAAAGAGGAATAGAAAAACAAAAATGAGATATAATAAATAAGTATTAAGAAGTGCACTTGTGGGGCACCTGGGTGGCTCAGTTGGTTAAGCATCTGACTCTTGATTTTGGCTCAGGTAACGATCTCAGGGTTGTGAGTAGAGCCCTGTGCTGGGCATGAAACCTGTCTGAGATTCTCTCTCTTCCTCTCCTTCTGCCCCTCCCGCCCAGCTCAGGCTTTCTCTCTCTCAGAAAAATAAAAAAACAAAAGGGGCACCTGGGCAGCACAGTCAGTTAAAAGTCTGACTCTTGGTTATGGCTCAGGTCGTGATCTCAGGGTTGTGAGATCAAGACCTGTGTTGGGCTCTGCTCTCAGCACGGAGTTTGCTTGAGATTCTCCCTCCCACCCCCTATGTCTGCTCTGCTTGTGCGCTTGCTCTCTCTCTAAAATAAATAAGTAAAATAAATAAGTAAATCTTAAAAATAAATAAATGAAATTAAATAAAAAAGAAGTGCACTAGTGATGAGCAATGGGTGCTGTATGGAAGTGTTCAATCACTATGTTGCATACCTGAAACCAATATAACACTGTACATTAACTAACTGGAATTAAAATAAAAACTTAAAAAAAAAGTATCAAATGGCAGAAATAAACACATCATACCAATAATTTCATTAAACATAAAACAAACACTTCAATCAAAAGACAGAGATTGTCAGCCTGGATTTAAAAAAAAAGATACCATTACATCCTGTCCACAAGAGACACATTAAACACTCAAAACCAAAAACAGGTTAAAAGTGAAAGGTTACAAGTAACCACAAAAAAGCTGGAGTGACTATATTAATAACAGATACAACAGACTTTAAAAAAACTTTTTTTTAAAGATTTTATTTATTTTTAGAGAGCAAGAGAGGGCACATGTGAGTAGGGGGAGGGGCAGAGGGGGGAAAAAGAGGGAGTGGGAGAGAGAATCCGAAGCCGACTCTGTGCTGAGCATAGAGCTGGATTCCACAACCTGGGGATAATGACCTGGGCTGAAACCAAAAGTCAGTCACTTAACCAACTGAGCCACCCTGGCACCTCTAAAATACACTTTAAGACAAGATAAATGGGTAAGGACTGAGATTCTTGTTAGAAGGTCATGAAGAACTGCTTTCCAACTCTGCTTTGGTAACTTGAAAGAAAAGATTTTATTAACTTAAACTGCTCCTCCTCCATTATTCGTGTTTCCATGTTTTTTTTATAGTGATAAAACACACATAACATAAAATTTACCATTTTATATTACACAGTATACATTTTTAAGTGTACGGAATTCTGAAGCATTAAGTACATTCACACTGCTGTGCAACCATCACTACCATCCATTGTCATGTTTAAATAATATACTCTACAATAATATAAGAGATTCGATAGAGTTTTGACTTTTCCTTAAGAACATTTCAATTATATATCAGAGAGTTTGGGAGAAAAAAATGAAGTGTGGTAATTTATGTCAGAAAACCAATCATTTGCTGAAGGCAGTACTTTCTCTTCTCTTTTTTTAAAGTAACTTCTACCTCCAACGTGGGGCTCAAACTCACAATCCTGAGATCAAGAGTCACAAGCTCTGCTGACTGAACCAGTCAGGTGCCTCCTTCTCTTTTTTGATAGTGCAACAGAAAGCTAGAGCCAACTCAGTAATTAAATAATAGCAACAGCTAATATTAAATAAATGAGATAGGAATTTTTTTTTAAAGTAGCCTACAGGCCCAGCACGGAGCCCAATGAAGGGCTTGAACTCACAACCCTGAGATCAAGACCTGAGCTGAGATCAAGAGTCAGACGCTTAACTGACTGAGCCACCTAGGCATTCAAATGAGATAGTATTTCAAGTCCATCATTTAATTCTCACGTAACTCTAAGGAAACGAGTAACACTGTCATCTTTAGCACAGACAACAGGTTCAGAGGGCTTAATTGTCCAAGGGTACTCAATAGGCTAGGCAAACTGGGATATGAATTCAAGTTCATAATTTATGTGTTAAACTATTTCCCAAAGAACAAAAACTTAATGGAGGTTCTGAAAGAATGGAAATCCACGCTATGTAAGTGGCCAATAGTTTTGCTCCTCTGCTACAACCTCCCCCCAGCACGCCCTCACACATATAATACACTCAAGTCTGTTTTCAGTTCTTTTCTACCATCACTGGATAGGGAAAGAAAGCCCCAGATGCTTAGACCAACTTAAAGGAAAGTTTAGCTTCCTTGAGAATGAAACTTGAATACGATAAACATAGCAGTCAAAACCCAACAAGAAAATGACGTCTGTCAGTGCGGCAGGGGTAAGGAGCCCTACACAGGGAATGATGGAGGAGAGAAACAAAATGTAGTGTCAGGGTAAGTGTAGGAATTAATAGTAATAAATAACAGCAACTATAGTAATAAATAACAGCAACTATAAATTAAAAGAACAAAATTTCTCTGTACATTCTGACACAGAATACAGAATTTCTGGCAATACTGATAGCAAAAAACTGCCAAGGTGTCTCTGAAACCCCATGATACTGATAAGAAACTGCTCTTTCAATGAAGTCAGGCGAAACTAGGACAACACTAATCAGAAACACAAGCCATCAAAAACTGCCAAAGAAAGTGTTGCAACAATTCAAACAATCTTTATAACAAGCTGACTTGTTCAACAACCAAGAATTTAAGTTAGGAAGTTATAAAAATGGAAGCTCTCTAGGACATTTCAATGACTCTATAACTGAAGCTGTTTTTGTTTTGCAGCTTGTTCAACCCTTTGCAGCCAACCCTGACTCCTAACCAATTTCAGTGTTTATGGAAAGAATATATTAATATGTAAACTGAGGGACAACACTTATCAAAGTGCTTTACAATCGAAATTTAATATCCACTGCTGAGTTGCTTTTAGTTTGCTTACACGAGAATTTAGCCGTAAGACCTCAACATTTTAATCTAACAGATTTTTTTGAGGCCTTTATAAAGAACCCTTGAGGAAGCGGGGCAGGAAGGTATTTTGGGAAGCATTTCCTCTTCTACTGGCCACAGCAAGACCTATAAGAGACCCAACTTCATTGGAGAAGAGGAAATTACTTCAGGGGCCTGACCTAATACCGTGGGAAGGCCCAGTGGTCTTAAAAAACCTGAAAGCAACTATAACTGCAATCTGTCGGACCTGTACAGGACTGAAGAGAAGTAAGATTCTATACACTCTGAAAGGCACCATTTACTCTCATCCCAGTTCTCTTTGGTTAAGCAATAGTTTAACTATAGTTTAGAAACTTGTGCTCAGTTTCGTGATGTAATAAAATTATCCTGTAAGAAAAATAAATATCTAACCTTTGACTGGATTAAGACATTTTCTCTATCTTAATCAGCAGAGAACAGGGTGTGTGTCAGTACATGCTTGGGAGTTTGGCCCAGGGGTGACAGTGAACAGACTGTGAGTGACCAATGACTGGAAACACAGTAAGATGGAGCAAAAAGGTTACAGAAACTCAAGAGAAAAAGCCCTATATACAATGGTCTCTTTATATATGACACATCCTGTATATTCAAGCTCAATTATCACTTATAATGATACTAAAGACAAGTCAAACAAGTCAATTTTAATTCTAAGGAAACCAGACAAATAGATGTCTGGTAGTTTGAATCTAACACTTCAATTTAAATGGCCTCATATAGCTAATGGCTACTATATTAGCACAGTTTTAGACAAAGGCATATCAAAAGTTGTAGAGAAAAGCAAATCAAAGAACATATTGATTAGCAAAGAACATACAGATAAAGCAAATCAAAGAACATATCTAAATAATCCACTGAACAATACTCGTAACTAATAGGCTACTCCAACCTACCAATCCTTTCTTAATTTTAAGAATGTTTTACCAGCTTTTATAATAAGAATGCTTCTTCTATAATGCTTCCTTAGTTTTGACACTCTTGAACTCTCTTCATATATAAGTTCTGGGTGCCTCACGTATCTGATACATATAGTGTATATATCTCATAGCCTTTTAGGTTGGATTTTTAAAATCTATCCTTTCACACATCGATCTGGTTATTTTAAAAGAACT
Organism: Ailuropoda melanoleuca; assembly: GCF_002007445.2. Classification (NCBI taxonomy): domain Eukaryota; kingdom Metazoa; phylum Chordata; class Mammalia; order Carnivora; family Ursidae; genus Ailuropoda; species Ailuropoda melanoleuca. Next base: position 58,120,015 of record NC_048227.1, read on the forward strand.
GTTCCTGCTCATTATAAATAAATGCCTCTAGCTAACGTGCAGGTTTCTTTCCAAAATAGAAACCAAGAAAAAAAAATTGTAACATCAGAAGAAATTGTGTAGTTATACATTTATTGCTTGAAATACTTATATATTTTAGACTTTGAGACCTAGAATCACAAGATGCAGAACTCAAAGTTCTTTTTTCCTAATGTGTGCAATGAATGGAAGATACTATTGCTTCCAAGACCTTGCCTGGAATTATGGAGGGTCAGAGGCCTAAAAATAAAGAATAACACATTTTCTAAGTTAAATTTTAACCAAGAGCCAATAATCTACAGTATTCATCACATAGTACTCATAATTTTACACCTGTCTAGTCTCAGAAGTCGGCCCCCTCACATACAAGAGCACCAGATCACAATAGCAAAGATAAACAACTGTATCAAAGATTATGTGGTTCTTTCTCTTATACTCCGCTTTTAAAAAAGATTTTATTTGAGAGGGAGAGAGCAAACAAGAGCACAAGGGCAGGGAGAGGGAGAAGCAGACTCCTTGCTGAGCAGGGAGCTCGACGTGGCACTGGAAACCAGGACCCGGGATCATGACCTGAGCCGAAGGCAGACGCTCAACCGTCTGAGCCACTCAGGAGCCCCAGAAATGATTTTTAGTACAGGGGTGTGGTCATCTTATTAATTTCCTATTGCTGCTGTAACAAATCATCACAAACTTAGTAGCTTAAAACACAAATTTATTGCCTTAAGTTTTGGAAGTCTTCCAATAAAAACTACAAAACCAGGGAAGCCCACAGCCTGTTCACTCCTGCTCTAGATCTATTAGTGTCTTAATAATGTCCTCAGTGGGGTGCCTAGGTGGCTCAATTGGTTGGGCTTCTGACTCTTGATTTCAGCTCAGGTCATGATCTCAGGGCAGTGACATCAAGCCCCGTGTCCTAGGGAGTCTGCTTCGAGTCTCTCCCTCTCTCTCCCTCTGTTCCTTCCCCACTCGTGCTCTCTCTAAATAAATAAACCTGAAAAAAATGTTCTCAGTTACACAATATGGGGGGGGAATCTCTGGGTATAAATTTATTTATTTAAGATTTTATTTATTTGAGAGCGTGCTCACACAAGAGAGAGCTTAAGAGAGAGAGGGAGACAATCTCCGGCAGACTCTGTGCTGAGCACAAAGCCGGACAGGGCTCAATCCAACAACCCTGAGATCATGACCTGAGCTGAAACCAAGGGTCAGATGCTCAACGAACTGAGCTACCCAGGCACCCCTGGGTGTAAATTTAAGTAAAAGCCTGACAATACATAATATATGCCTAGCCAAAAAGACTTTTATCCACTGCTGTTTTCACTTTGACATAATGAATTATGACAAGGCAAAAGAGGAGTGAGATGCAAAGAACTGGACATAAACAGGGGAGCTTTGAGACTCCTTTCTTCCTCTGTATGGATTAGAATTCCCAAATTTACTATGGAACAGAGAAACTCATCCCACAAGGCAGGAGTGGGGAAAAAACAGAAAGCAAACAATCAAAAAACAAAACTAAATTAAACAAAAAAACCCCCAAACGAGCAGCAGGTCTGGAAATAATTTAAGGACTGCCAAGCAAACAAAGATGCTACATCACTGATAAAATCAAAGTCTAGAGAGCAAAGAATTAGGAAGTGCCCACTCCAATATTGTCAGACACAAAGTAATTTTACAAAAATTATTTTAAGTTTTCTATGATTCTCTGGTAAGAGACACTGATCTCACTTATTTTGGTGGCTCAAATTTTATACTCCATCATTCAATACCATTAACTAAAATGCTGGTCCTAAGTAAAACTGCCTCCATAATTTTAAACAGCCATTGAAGAAAAAAAAGAAAAAAGGATCATGTATTTCCAACACCTCCAATCCAACCCCAATCCCACGGTACACCCCCATCAGACATGCCCTGTCTTCACGATCGTCTCTTTTCTCAATTCATCAAAATTAATTCTCAGGAAGAAATCGAAACTCATTCACATTTAAGACTGCCAAAACTGGGGCACCTGGGTGGCTCAGCTGGTTAAGCATCTACCTTTGGCTCAGGTCGGGGTCCTGGGATCGAGCCCCTAAGGCTCTCTGCTCAGTGGGTAGTCTGCTTCTCCCTCTTCCACTGCCCCTTCCCCTGCTCATGCTCACCCTCTCTTTCTCAAATAAATAAATTAAAAAAAAACCTTTAAAAAAAAAGATTGTCAGAACTAATGAGAACTCAATTTTATTTCTTACCAAATGACCTTTCTCTAAAGTCTGAAATATCAGGCATCAGGAAAAAAGAATTAAGAGAGAGGATCAGAATGTTGCTAAAGCCACACCCTAGAAGGGCTGATAACAATTACCTCTTTGCTATTGTGGTAAAGCAAAGAACAGTGTTGTTCTTCTTTTCTTCACATGGCTGAAGATGTGACTACATTTCCCAGCTTCCTTTGAGGAAAAGGGCAATGGGGCAGGAATATGTTTTCCCCTTGGCTAGAAGATGCAGGTGACGCTGGGAGCTGACAGGCAAGTCATGATACCAGCCCAGGACTGCCTCTGAGACCTCTCACATGAAAAAATAAAACTCTCTATTGTTGAAGTCTCTGTGTGAACAGCCCAAACTGTCTCCTAATTGTTGCCACCTTTCTTAAAAGTTACATCAAATGTCACATTTTACTACCACGTCAAAATTCCTAAGTTCTAAATATTTCCTTAAGGAAGTAAAACTCTGGTTGAAAGCATTAAGTCGTTTAAGAAATCAGTAAATAGCAGTACCAAGATTATAATATTGCTTTTTTTTTTTTAAAAGGTTTTATTTATTTATTCGACAGAGATAGAGACAGCCAGAGAGAGAGGGAACACAAGCAGGGGGAGTGGGAGAGGAAAGCAGGCTCATAGCTGAAGAGCCTGATGTGGAGCTCGATCCCAGAACGCCAGGATCACGCCCTGAGCCGAAGGCAGACGCTTAACCGCTGTGCCACCCAGGCGCCCCATAATATTGCTTTTCTTGGACACCATCTTTCTTTCTTTCTTTTTTTTTTTTAAAGATTTTATTTATTTATTTGACAGAGATAGAGACAGCCAGCGAGAGAGGGAACACAAGCAGGGGGAGTGGGAGAGGAAGAAGCAGG